>NC_051182.1:137097144-137257143 GCF_013339695.2 Rhipicephalus sanguineus | reverse complement strand
TTGCTGAGCACTGCATAATTATGGAGCCAGCTACACCACTATGTCAGCCAGTTACGCCACCATGTACGACGATCAAGCTCTGGGGAAAGACGCCGCCATATTTCACAACATAGATTATACCCTTTTAATAGCTGTTAACGAATGACAACAGATGCTAACATAGAAGCAATGTAAGGCGGCCATATATAGACATCGTGGACGGCGTCAATTCGACGTAACGTAAGTTCACAACCTGCGGCAGCATACAGATAAAGCGGAGGTATATATCGTACACATCCACCTCACTTTTCAGAAGACGAATAGTTTAAGTGGCACCTGATGCAGATAACGATGAAATGTCCAGCTGAGGAACGTTCCAGAACACCGCATGCAAAGCGAAATCGCGGCGCGCATGCGCATCAGGAAGGATCAGTCACAGTGGTGGCACCGCGACCGCATGCAGATCCAAAACGTTCCTTCTTCGGTCTCAATGGCGGTTTACATCCTTCCTCTCACTGCCCACAACTAACAACACATTCGGCTAGCGACAGGCGGCGAAAGGGACTAAGATAAGTGCAGCAGCGATAGTAGCATGTCAACGGCCGAAAACGACCAGGAGCGTCCTTTCGACTGTCATTCGCCGTCACTGATGGGAAAGGGGGCACTTTCGCACGGCCGGGCAGGACTCTTATCGAAGCCTCCGATCGGCCGGAGCGCGAGGAGTTTACGGTTCGGGTCACACAGGAGGTCTGCCGCTGCTGGCTCATCTACGTCTCTCTCTGACGCCGTGTTGTCGTGTCCGGTTCGTACGGCACGTGAAAGGACGGAAGCCTTCGCATGAATGAAGGGATTCAGAGAATGAAATAGACTTTTTGCTGGCACACATGGCGAATGAATGAATGAATGCTGCTGGTTGACAGCCAGAACAGGATGCACATACAAAGTGAATCATTACATGATCGAATCAATCTGGCAAGCAAGCAACTAATTAATGGCTGACACTACGAGCAGGGCAGGACCCAAATAAAGTTTTTCAACCAACCAACCAACTACGAGCAGGGCACATGCAATCAATCAATCAATCAATCAATCAATCAATCAATAAATCAATAAATCAATCAATAAATCAATCAATCAATCAAATAATCAATCAATCAAGTAATGAAAATTTTCCATATATAAACATCAAGAATGTGACGCGTTTGCCGAAGCAGAGGGGCGTACGCAGTAATTTTTGGGGAGTAGGGGGGGGGGCACCTCCTTTATATGAAGTGGGGGCCGGCAGGCAGATGTGGTCGAGTGTCATTTGTGCTCTGTATTTTGTATGCTATGGCAAAAAAAATTTTTGCGGGGGGGGGGGGGGCACGGGCCCGGTGTGCCATACCCTGGCTACGCCACTGCCGAAAGATGAATGCATCAGTCACCTTGTTGCTGGCCGACGTGAAAAAGAGAACACGCGCAGTGAAATAATTAATTACCTTGTCGCTGGTACACACTGGAACGGACATAATTTCTGTGCGTGCATCTGCAATCAGTTTCCAGCCGCAGAAAAAATGTACAGGGACTGATAAAAAAGCGCGTGGTTGTAAAAAACCATCGGTACTTCGTATGAAATCATGGTACGGCGGAACAAAATAATAAATTCGTGGAAACGAATAATAACGCCTGCTTTCCTTGTAAAGCACAGAAATAATCAACGCCTCCTGTGAAAACTTTCACGAAATTAATAAAAACATCACGCACACAAGTACCAAACGAGAGTTGTGGATAAGGCTAGGAGGATTCAGCACGACCCGCTTGTGCCTCGAATAGTCTCCAACTACACCTTACGCAACGAACTCTGTGTACGCATACTGACGCACCCGCCTAATGATGTCACGACTTGCATGGTTTACTTAACGATTACCTCACGTGGGCACGCTCCCGGCCCTAATGGGGGCGCTGATTGCTTCAGTGGTCACGCCACAATCACCGCTAAGCACACATAGGCAACGATTTTAGCATTGCAAGTGCAGTCGTCCACTGACCGTCTGAACCATATAATAGTATGTCATTGTCGTGACAATTTAGTCCGCGGACCTTATTAACCAGGGCACGCGAGGCACCGTTTGATTATGCCGGGCCCGACGTACGCTCGTGTCGACCGTGACCGACAAAACAAAGCGCGCTTTCTATTTCACTTGAGGAATTGTCATCTTAGCAAAGAGCTCCTGTACACGTCTAGTAGACGTCTTGTGCGTGCGGTTATGGCGCCAGTAGTTCAGCACTTCTGTGGCGGCAAGATGGAGACCCTAAGTGACCACGCAAACGTGCTTCCTCTTTCACTTAAGGTGTTCGCACACGCCTAACACATGTCGCGAGCGGTTAGTGACGCTTATATAGTTCACCACTCCTGTGGCGACGAGAGGTGAAACCTAATGAACAGCTGACTACGTGAACCGTGCTTTCTCTTTCACCTAAAGTGTTCGGATCGCAACAAGAGCTCTAGAACACCTCGAATAAATGTCTCGTGCGGTTAGTCACGCCACTGGTTCAGCACTCCTGTGTCGAAAAGAGAAAAACCTAACTGACCAACACGCTAGTTAAACGTGCTCTCTCATTCACTTACGGGGCTCGGATCGTAACAAGAGCTCTAGCACACGTCCAAAAGACGTCTCGAACGGTTAGGGACGCCTATAGTTCTGCGCTCCTGTAGCAACGACAGAGAAACCTAACTTAGCAGCACACTAAGAGAACGTGCTCCGAGTGAAAGAGAACGTGCTTAGAGTTTCGATCACAACAAAATGTCTAGTAAACGTCTAATAGACGTCTTGATTGGTTAGTGACGCCTCTGGCTTTCCGCTCCTTCCACCTCCTTACGAGAGGAGAAACCTAACTGACTGGCACACCACGTAAAAGTGGTTTCTCTTTCAGTTAAGGAGTACAGATCTAGTACACCGCTAATACAGGACATACCACTAATAGAGGTCCTCGCGGGTAGCTCCGCCTTCGGTTTTACGACGTCGCGAGGCCTAAGTGCCCGGCAAACGAAGCCAGCATGCTTTCCCTTTCGCTCTAGCGACTGTCATTAGACAAAGGCCCGTCGTAAACCAGTTATAGACCTTTATAGCCGCGCCTTTGTTCGCCACTACTATAGCGCCGAACGAGACTTAATTGGCGAGCAGAGAAAGACCGCTGGTCATTGCGAAGGGTTACGTCAGATCCAAGAGCCACTGAGACGGTGTGTTATTATAGTCCGCGCCGTGTCACTAGCCTGCCGCATAAGCTGAATGATTAGCCCCCATGCATACGCACCCGAGACAAAGCGGGCGATTACAACTAATCTGTAGCGCCAAAGCTGGAGACCTTAGGTGATAGGTACGTTGTCGTAGGCAGTCATTACATGCTGACCGAAGAACTACAGCCAATCTAGGGTAGCACACATGCCACACCCTGTCCTTCAACTGTGTCCTTCTACTTTTCAAGCCTTATTAGAATACTATTACAGTAGAGATCGTTTGACATTCGGATTTTAGTAAATTAACTGATCTTGTCACCTCCCCAGAGACTATAACTTACTAAAGAATGTATATATGTATCCATAATTGCATGCAGCAACAGCGTTCAGTGAAACGGATACCTCAATATAATCTCTCCATCGATCCTATTTAGCCCGTTCAACGTTACGTGGTGCGCGTAGCTATACGCAGTACGCATGCGTGTGTGCTAACAGTTACGTAGCGGGTAATTACGCAGGCTTCAGATGCGCATCTCCTTGAGATCGTGTATCTTGTCTGCTACCCTTGTGCTTGAATTCTCAAACCTTGTTCTTTGAACTCGTTTCATGAATGCGCCAACTGATATTTTTTTTTATTTAGCATGAACGGTCGTTATCAGCAGCATGTAGCCATCACATATGCTGTATATGTAGATGTTTGTAGATGTATCAGCGAATACAGAAAACTGTATTAGCTTTAGCGTAACTGTAATAGCTTTAGCTTAAGAAAATGTAGTGTTCGACGTCAGACGTGCCTTACGCTTAGTTCCCTTCGTGATTTGTACTCGCCAAGAAGCACTCGGCATCTTGTTTTAAGCTGCCTTCTTATTGTAGCGCATTTTGGTATTTCTGTCCCAGTTTTAGAATCGCAGCACTCAAATGGGCCATCTCCGGCACGTTCTCCATAAACGATACGTCACGCTGCGCAACTACGTCGTCTGCTTTCCGTTTCGGGAAAACTAAGAGTCTATTTCTCATGTCTTTTTTGTTGCTTCTGCTTCTACTGCTGCTATTCTTCCTCAAAGGAATCTAATCTGGCCCATGCGCGAACAGCTGTGAGAACTCGGCAATTGAAGTCACGATTCGCGCATCTTCCAAATAGGTGACTCGCTATATATATTACGTCGAGACCGTGAAACGCACCAACAACAAGCTCTCGTTTCCTAAGAAAACGACACACAAACTGGCGTATCACGCCAATGCTCGCTTTTCGTCTCTAAAAAAAAGAAGAAGAAAGAAAGAGCCGCCCGCGTCCGCCCGCCATAACAGAGTCGCTGGCTCTTGTTGCATTATATGGCGCGCATTAGCGAGGTCCCCATTCACACCGCGAAGTCGTCAAAAACGAACGCCATGGAAGCGAGCGCGCGCACAATGAACCGCGAATGCGCATAGCGTATCCCTAACATGGCGGCGCAGCCGTCCCAGTTGCCAGACGAAAATAAAGAAAAAAGGCTGCCTCAAACAGAAGGCAGACGGCCGAGCAGAAGTGCAGTGTGTGAGCGCTGGACACACACGTCGTATGCGACGGACGGTCGGCTTGTCGTCTGCTCCCAAACCGGCGCTACGGCGCGAAATAGGCGTCGCGAATGCCTGAGACCATCACGCTTTCTCGAGGAACAATGAGCGCCGGACGACGTCGCAGCGGCCGCTGCTCCGCTGTCACGTGACGCCCGCGGCATGGCGCTGGAGTCATGAGAAGCGTTGTACGCGCGCGGACAATTCGAAGAGGAGATTCGCGTTACCGCGTCGTGCGTCTGTTTGACTGAGCTTTCTTTTTCGCGGCCGTCTGTCAACGATGGCCACTGCTGTCGTCTGCTAGCGACGAAGGTTCTCACTACTGTCTTCTGGGTGCAATGGGAAGCAGAAGTGCGCAGCCACGTTCACCTTTTTATGGCAGACGACAGGAGCCGACGACAGTCACCTTGAATAGCAGACGACAAGAGCGTGAGGCCGCGGAATGCCATCAACGACGGCTGCCCCCTTCACCTTGGGTGGTCGTTCTTTTCACACGTTGTATTCGGAGACCGTATGCGCTATATGGTACTGCGAGGAAATTGAGGTTGCGTCCTGCGTGTACAGTTCCACTGGCAATAGCGCACGACTTAAGTTTGCTAAATTACGCCACGAGGGAGCGCAAGTTACCGCGAGCATCACCTGCCATCTTGATGAACTGGTAGCGTTCACGTCCACGCACATCCATAAGCTTAGAAAAGAACTTGGCTTCCCTCTAAAAGCAATGAATGTCGATTACAGAGCCGCAGAGTAACACAAAAGGGGCTGGGTAACAGCCATTTCTGGAAGCCCCCGCAAGTGCCGCAATAGACAACTGATAATAGCTTCAAGCCTTCCGCAATTATTCTCATCGACGAACTCTACAAACGTTGCATTACGCATGCGTTAAGAAGATGGCGTATGCCGCCTTAGAGAGTAACGACAACAGGTCGTCGGAGCTGTCACCGCGAAATCTACTCCTACTGACTTATTACATTCTTCGACCATTAACATTCCCAGAATGCACTGAACTATATTCAGGCTATGTTAGCGGCCATTTGCACCATGATTTTTCATGAAAGTTGGTGAATCCTACCCGAATCTGACCAAATGTATATTAATTGGAGAACCTATAGCTCAAGCTGTCCTTAAAACGTTTCTAGAACCTAAGATCCCATTGCCTCATTGTTAAAAGTAATTAGGTAACTCTTTAGCGCTTGTGTTATCTAAGAGAAACCTAAAACGATCACGCAATTTTCAATAAAGAATGAAGAAAAAAGTCACAACGGCAACACTGCGAAGAATGACAAACACACGGCTAAAAGTGGGATAACACGTGACGCGCCGGAGAACAGTTGTGAAACGAAACTAAACCGTGGCGAAAACCGGCGAAACGCAGCAAAAGACTGCGAGTCGAAAAACGTCTCCAGGCCGTCGTAGAAAGGCGTCTTGTAGACGTCTTTTCGCACGCTAGACCGCCTCTTGCGGCGAATGTCTCCTTTCTCTATTTTCTTTCTTTATTTATTTATTTCTTTTGTTAAACTGTGTAATGCAGCGGTGAAATAATGCCTAAGCTCGGCGCACCACACAATACCGTGAGAGGTGACCCGTGTCCACCTTTAGCCTCTTAAGCTACAAGGACTGTAACGTAATCTTGTAATTATAGCATACGTAAGTGTGTGGTGGGCTCCGTGCGGCGTACAAAAATAAATTCCTTTCCCTCCTCCTCGCAATGTGTGTCCTCTATTTATAGCCTTTTTGTCATGGCATCGTTTTACCCTTCTTGTTGTTTTTCTTTTTCGATATAGTCCTTTAAACTTACTTTGCATAATCATGGAGCGTTGTGCATATGCTGTAATGAGACGCTGTGAATAGCATCGTCAAAATGGTCATTTATATGACGAAGCAGCTTCACTAGATCATAAAGTTGGGGCTAGAGGTAGATGTACCGTCTTGTTCAACTTGCATATTTGTTTCGACCACCATGCGCCAGAGACACCGAATGCAGGCAGCACACCTTCAATTGTAGGCTATCTTGGAGAATCGACAATCACGGCAAGTTATCATTTGACTAATTTCCAAAACATTAATTCCTTTTCCTTCAGGGTAAATTGGAGATTATTGGGAGATGCCGTCGTCCTACACTGCACATAAGATGCACTGATTATGGTCTTGATAACATATTAATTCCTAGGGTTTTACGCGCCAAAACCACCATATGATTACGATGCACGCTGTAGTGGGAGGCTACGCATAAATTTCGACCACATGAGTACGTGCACCCAAAGATCCAAGTTGTCTATATATACCTGAGTGTTATGCGTAATAAAGTTTAGTTGAAGTCTAGCGTTGTCCTGTATTCCTTCTTCTCGTCCACGTCTTTTTCGCTAGTAAATATGTCATATTACCCAAATATAAGCACACGGGTGTTCTTTGCATTTCGCCCCCCATCGGATGACAATGATCAGTTACACTGCTATACAGACATTTGAAACTTATGCCGGCGTCTTCGACTCGTGTGACAACCCATAGCCCCACGATCCCGTGTGTAGGTGCGCTCTTGTACGTTCACTGTATATTCTCATTACAAAGTGTATGATATACTCGACGCTTCTTTTCTGTATCCATGCGTCATATTGTTGTCCCAAACGTGTTGCGTGAAGTTTGTCTTCTAGTTTGTGAACTTGCGTTATGAACTAGGGAATTATGTGTCATGACTGCATCTCAAATACTGGCCTATTGGTAAATATAATAATAATCATCATAAGAAGCGTTCATTTCGGCCTCAGGAACTAATTTTTCAGCCCATATTGCTTTTTTCAACATAATAAGATAAGCTCGAACCACGCAGCCCCACTTGTTACTACGCAGAATTCACCGGACAGAGCACAGGGGGATGCCTCTACAACGAACTCTAGTGTGTAACGAAGGATTGCTTATACTTTGGTTTTACTAGCCTGGCAAGGCGCGAGTCTAACAAAGGAGAGACCTCGATAACGAAGCATTTTGATTGGCTCATGCACTTCACTTTGGTGGTTGACTCTAAGCATTCGAGTTGGGGCACGTACCTGCGCCTTCTTCGCCTGCTGCTGTCTCGCCCTGGTGGAGGCGTAGCGGCCGTGGTCGACGCCCATGCTCCGTCGGTACGTCTTGAGCAGGTCCAGCAGCAGGGTCACGCCGTCGTTCGGCTCGCTGACAAACTCCTCCACGAAGCTGAAAACACAAAGGGAGAGATTGGTTTGACAATGAGAACACCAGACAAATAAACTGAAAGTTATTAGCGGACTCTGACAAAAACGTGAAGCAGACAGGTGGCCCTGAATTCCAACTTTATTTCCATCTGTGTACCAGTGCGAACGGCAATTACATACAGTGCATAAACGTTTGACGGCGGTATTGCTTTAGTGGCTTTTCAATGCCCTTCATTTACTCCGCGGATCCCCGTGTCCAGAGAGTATGTTTCAAACACCCCCCCCCCCCCCCAAAAAAAAAGCTATGTTTGGAATGTGCATATATGCAAGCACACAAACACGCAGGAATATACATAAGGAGTGGTTAAACCCCCTCCCCTCCCCCTGAGAAAGGAAGTTCTAGCTACGCCACTGTTGTGGTATCCACTTTGATTCGCGTCAGCAGACACGGACAAACGTAGGCATCGGCAAAAACTAGATACAGCAATGCATTCGCTTCCGTGCTGTTCGGGCTGTAGGAAGCAGTACACAGTTTCGTCAGAAGAGGATGCTTAGCGAAGCGTGTGATGGTAAAATTTTGCACAGAATTCCAAGTTACGTACACGTACAAGACGCTTGCTGAGTCAGCCCTGCGGGCACATTCCAAAAGTTCGCAGCAACGGCGCTTGCGCGAACTCCCTCAGCACAGCTCAAAGCTAGCGACGTGATCGGCAACGCGTGTAACTTGTGCGCCTCCCTCGCGAAGCACACGGAAAACGTAGCATCCGAAATTCTCTCACTCGTTTTCTGCTTGTAATCTTAGAGGGCATGGTAAACGTCACCAGGAACGTTCTCTATTGGTTCCGGAACCATCGTAACGTTTGCTTCTAATGCACAAAGGGCAAAACAACAGAAATACGTGTTCTGCGAACTCCCCACGCATACAGTGTTACACATTTCTCGTGTGAGTTTTCCGAAGCTCTTCAGATGTCAACGCTCGAATGTTTCCTCCGTGACGAAAGGCCGTCGATTATGTGGGAAAAGACGATAATGAATTGACGTAAAGTTCCTGTTATGCGGCATCTCTTGGTGAGTTCGATAGCCTTTTTCCCTGGGAAGTTCCTTCCGTGAGAACCACGGAGATTTGTCTTGAATGGCTCAAGTTTCAGACGCGAGTAATTGAGCCTCAAAGCAGTGGGCTGGTGTAGCAGTTATCACGTTCTAATGGAAGAACAGTATCCTCACGACAACTCGTACATGGTGTTCTCGGTATTTCGCCGTTGTTTTTGCTTCTTCCTCATGCATCAGCGAACGGTACAGAGGCAAAGAATTGCATAACATGCGCACTTAAAGTACAGAAAAAGAGAGAAAATAATGCGAGCATGTTTCCTTTACTATGGGAACCTATAGGAGGAAGTTGGTCGTGTTCTTACAAACCGGAAACAGCGCTTCTTGATCAATTAGCGCAGAGGCCACGGAAAAACAACGAGGGAACAAACGAAATACATCGACACACGAGTAGACAGTCGCACGCGACACATGCGCTCACAAAAGCGTCACACATGCCTAACGACATGACGGCGCGTGAGAAAGTCAAAGAGGAAGTTGACGCTAGGTGGCGCAGCGAGAAGTGCCATTGGGACAATGAGTTTTGCCATTAGGCCTAACTGCGACCTAGGATGCCCGTTGCAGTGGGCTTCCCAGGATTGACAAACGGTGGGACGTACATACCGTACGCTTTGGTACGACGTGCTGTAAGTCAACGCGATTGTCAGAGAAATGGGAGAGGAGGTTGAAGGTAAAAGGAGAAGGGCCGCCTGTCCGAGTAATATGATTTATAAGCCCATTCAACCGAATTTCCCGCGCTTTGTCGTGCCCAAATGTGTACGTGCGTGTGGTTGCGTGCGCGCGTGCGTGCGCATGTGTGCTTCTAGGCCTGTGATTCCTGAGCGAGCATTCTAGCTGAGTCTCTTTCTCGCTCTAAATCGGATGACTGAATCGGCAAGCGCTGCGTTGACCGTTGGGCATTGACAAAGGGGTTCTTTATTAGCAGAGCCATTCGACATTGCCATAGGTGTGCCTCCAGGAGTAGTACATTCGGTTTGTAGTTGCTATGGGCACAATTTAAGAAAACGCCGAGGACAGAGCAAGAGTTAAGAAAAGCGCAAGCGGTAGAGAGAAACATGACCTCTGCTTTTGACGACAAGACACGTTTCTATGTTCGCGAAAGAGCAGGCCTTTGCTGTAAGTCCAGCACAATAAAGCAAGATGAACGGGTTGAAGCGCCACCACATACCAGTGACGTCATAAAGTTTGGGTCAGCGCCTCCTAGGGTCATATTATAGTTAAAGAATAACACGTTCCCTTCAGGCATTAATAAAAACTCGACCTGACAGCTTCATGCGACATAATATTACTAGAGACAACACAAACACGAAAGAGAAAAGAAACGCGAGACGCGTGGTATTAAACCGACGTGGGCAGTACGCGTTGTTATGCGCACAAATGTGTGTGTCTACGTGCGTGTGGGTAGTTTTATTTCACCCTAAACTACACGGCAAGCACAGAAAACCTATTTCGCAAGTGTAGGCCAGGCTACGACGACGCGAAGACCAGAACGTTAACAATCAACAACATGAAAAAAGAAGTACGCCTTATAAGCTGCATGCTCTCAATTACTCTCGCGATAAAGGTAAAAAAAAAAACGCATCCTAAGTAAAGCGGCAAAGAAAGAACGAATTGCTCAGGAAAGCTTTTTTCTATATATACCATTCATATTCCAACACAGCATCAAACTTTACAACTTTGACGAGGAAAACTGAACGGATGCGCGTGCATATGGCGACTGCAAAACTCAACACGGTCTTCCACGCTCTTTTGTTGATAACCCATTTCCAATCGTTTACTGCCACCAGTTCTATAAATACCGACGGCACGCACTCTCGGTTCGTTGTATCACGTAATTGTATACAAACACGAACCACAAACACGATCAAAACATGGTAACGGCCGCTGTCTCATTTCTCCTTATTAGCGTATATTTTGCCGATGGTCTGCATGTATACGTAAAGATGACCTCAATGTCCTTCTTTTGCCTGCCTGCTTAAGAGAGGGCCAGTACGTCTCCATCTCTGGCTACGGATTGTGCACATAAGACGACCTAAATGCGTCTCCTTTTCTTACTCTTACCAACGAAATATCAGCGCTCGGCCCGAGATCTATATAGGAGCTCAAGAAAACGTCTTGGGTTTCCCACGCCACGGCATAGAAAGCGGAAACGGCGCCCCGAGCGGGCGTTGAATGAACGAGCCGGAAGAGAGGAAGCAGGATGCATGGCATGCGCCGAGCCATCGCCTCGAGCACCCTGTATAACGTGGGCAGCGAGGAAAGAATTAAGCCAAGACCGCCACGCCGCATTCCGCGCGGCTGTGCGAGGCGAGTATAGTATACATCCGAGCCGTAGTCTCGTATACAGTCAACTTGCTGTCGGATATAGCAGCGGCATTCAGGAAACGAAAAGCCGAAGAGGCCGGCGATTAGAGAACGGGTGAAGAAAAGGGGGCGGGGATAGGGGCGCACTGTTGCTCGGAATACCGTGGTTACTCGCGTAACAGCCGCAAGGTTACTCATGCTTTAAAATGCGAAGCATTTCATGGAGAGGCACTTCGTATCTATCTATCTATCTATCTATCTATCTATCTATCTATCTATCTATCTATCTATCTATCTATCTATCTATCTATCTATCTATCTATCTATATATCTATCTATCTATATCTATCTATATCTATCTATCTATCTATCTATCTATCTATCTATCTATCTATCTATCTATCTATCTATCTATCTATCTATCTATCTATCTATCTATCTATCTATCTATCTATCTATCTATCTATCTATCTATCTATCTATCTATCTATCTATCTATCTATCTATCTATCTATCTATCTATCTATCTATCTATCTATCTATCTATCTATCTATCTATCTATCTATCTATCTATCTATCTATCTATCTATCTATCTATCTATCTATCTATCTATCTATCTATCTATCTATCTATCTATCTATCTATCTATCTATCTGTTTCTGAACGGCAGGGTGCGGCTCCTACTGATCACATGTGCCCCACTGAATACGATCACCTGCTCATACCACGAACAAAGTTGCGAACCATGCATAGAAAGAGTGCCGAGCAGGGAACTAAGTATATTTCGGGTTCTGACTGTGACAAATTTCTTCTACGCGCCATACTATTAAGTGACCAGGGTGTCACGCTGCTAACCTCGTGGACGCAGGTTTGATTGCCGGCCAAGGCGACCGCGTTCTCACGAAGGTGGAAAGCAAAACCCAACCATACATGAAAATTCAGAAGCACCTTTAGGAAATCCGCAGGTGGTGAACATTACCCGGAGTAACTAAATTGACATGGCGTGCCCCGTAATTTCACCGCCTTTCCGACACGTAAAAGCCCCGAAGAGATAATTTTAATTTCGTTGAGACGAGAAGAACGCGCAATCACACAAAACGCAAAGCCTGAAGCGTCGAGGGGAGAGGAAGGAGTTATCGGTGCCGGTGTTTTCGGTTTCTCTCATTCCGTGTTCGTCTATATAGAGCCATCTCTGAACGAGAGCGCTATCGTTTCTGAGACTTCTGAACTCACAAAAGTGTGGGTGTGCGGATTTCGCAGGAGTAAAAACGGTACATGTGGCACCAAAAGTCGCGAACATTCCGCTCGTCTGCAGGTGCAGACGAAGCGGAGGGAAGCAGTAATAACTGTTTGCTTTCAATATATATACTTCGCGCAAAAGAAAGCAATCCCGGAGCTTGCAGGAAAAAAAAGCGCGATAGCTCGCCGAGAGGGTGATGCCGCGGCACGAGAGACGACAGATCTCATCCGTAGGGCCCGGTCAGTTTTGCCTGCCTATTTCCTTTTCCTGAGTGGTATCTTTCTTTTTTTTTTGTTCGATCGTTTCCTTTCGCAGTGTGGGAAGGACAGTTTGTGTTTGCGATCGGAACGCCTCCGTTACGACGAAAGTATGGTCGTCGCTTAGCGAGCGTTGCTGAAAGATTGCGGGTTATACATGTACCTGGGAGGTGTGGCCGCTGAACTAACCGGGGCTTAGGCGTTACAGATGATATCGCTACAGCGGCGACGACGCGAACGAAAAACAAGCGGTTCGGCACTGATTAGAACGAGATCTTTTAGACTGCATAACCACCACCGTATTTCAGCAGCAGAGGAAGTTGCGAGAAAAAAAGAAAAGAAGGTCCATCCAGGATTCGCAGTTTAACATTACACGCTGATTGAAAGATTCACAACGAAGACACCCGGACTGAAGGTAGACGGGACAAATCGCTTTGTTCGGTTTACCTCTGTCTGAGCGTCTTCTTTGTTGCGATTCCTTCAATCAGAAGGTATACAATCAAAACTTTGACGTGAACCAACTAGCCTTATTCATCGCTCTACTAACCAGGATTCGACCCCGTGACAATGAGAGCAACAACTCACAGAGATAGCCCGAGAACACCGGCGTCCGCCGCGGTTGTGTAGAGGTTGCGGTGCTCGGCTGCTGATTCGAAGGTCGCGGGTTCGACCCAGGCCGCGGCGGTCGTATTTCGATGGATGCGAAATACTAGAGGCCCTTGTACTGTGCGACGTCAGTGCACGTTAAAGAACACCGGATGGTCAAGATTTCCGGTGCCCTCCGCCACTACGGCGTGCCTCATAATCATATCGTAGATTTGGCACGTAAAACCCCAGATATTATATATTGTTATAGAACACTGGCAAATTGTGTCGTCTACCATATCACAGAGGATATGAGCATCGTGCCTGGAGTGTAATCAAGAATCTGTTATAAAGGCTTTATTTGAAAGAAGATACTGAGATCCAAACGTATCCATCCCAGATTCGATACCGAAATCGTAGTGTCAGACTGACAGCAAAAACGATAGCCTGAGAACAAGTGACAATTCCTTCGTGCCGTATGGCGTTTGGGTAAGCGTCATGCCTATAGTGTGATCACGCCTGCCTGCAAGAAGTTGCGAGAAAAGAAATGTTTTTACCAGTATAGAATTCGATCGCTTGCCCATCGTGCCGCAGCGATAGCTGTAGCGAAAGCCGCCAAACCTCGAGCGGTTGCTGAAAGCAGCACATAGTTCGCTGTTGCGTCTACTGTGGGTAAATCTTGTTTCTAACTATAGTCTGCATCCTTGGAATGAAACAAGTATCAAAGGAAAATTTTTGAACTCGGGATACGGCATGGATCACTTCTCACTAACATGGATCATGTTACCGATAGCTGCACTGATAGCTCGAGATAGCTCGAGAACATCAGGCAAGTTTCAAGGCGTACATCACTGGTACGTCGCTGCTCTATCGGTATCATCTATTACGGCCAGGTATGTTGCGAGATCTGCTACACCCCCCTCCCCATAACCACAATTTCATCACATAATTTCACAATTAATTTTATTAGGGGCATGGTGCTGAAAACTGTGCTTAGGCCACCATGTCGCCTCAGTACAGCTCCTCATCGACCCTAAAATTGGAACACTTACCCTCTACAGGAAATCGCCCTAAACCAGTTCCACTTTGGTAATTTGACAGCGCCACAGATGTGAATCACAGCGAAATTCATAATTCGCAATAAGGATATTGTCAATTCGCTGACATCTCTTTTGTGAATTGCTATAGTGTGAATAACTCCGCTCGAGATTTGTTCACAGATGAGGCTACGGAGGTTTATTCTACAAGTGCCGTCAACTATTTGAGTCAACCAAACAAGTCTGGAGGAAGAGAACGTCTTTCGCAAATACCGAAACGTTTACTTAATTTGCGATAGGCCTTCGCCCACGCGGGCCTGCTACTCCATATACCAATACTAACAAAGTCTAGGTGACCGTGACATTGTTAAACCGCAGTCTGGATAAGTTGAACTAGCAGGAGGAGTGCCTCAGACAGGCTTTTTGCTTCTCGGTCAACCTATCCGCACTTTGTGTTTCCATCTGTCGGCTCCCATCTTAACTGCGGATAAACTGCAGAATACGTAAGAAACACTGGTATTGCATAGAGCCATACCTGCTGTAGGAAGAGCGCAGATCCTCCTTGAGCCGGCGCATGAGCTCCGTGAAGTTTGTCAGCTCGACCATGGCGTCCTCCGGGCTGAGAGCCGGTTGCTCGCCGCCGCCGGATGACGTCAGAGAGCGACCGCCGCCATTTTGGTGATTGTGGTGGTTATGGTGGTGGTTGTTCTCCCGCTGCGTCTGTCGCTTGACGTAGAACACGTAATCCGTGGCGGTCAGGTACGGTGGCCTCGGGCTGGCCTGCGTGTGGAAAGATGGAGAGCGTCACGTTTTACGTTTTCGTTTATTTGCACTAGCATTCATATATCCGAACAAGAAAACGATCACACCACTTTGGTAAAGCTTTCTAGAAGCCACCCCTTTGAAGCGCAGTTAAAACTGCCGTTATAGGCTATTTCAAAACCTATGTTTTGTAACGCAGCGTTGTTGACGAATTGACAAAGAAGAAGTTACTGCTTCATTGATGATTAATGTCCGATCCACATCAATGAAACGCATGTCATTAAAGTACACGACGTAGAAGCTATGAATTCCGATCGTAATCACCAAACAGTTCTCCACCGTCTTCGCATACATTGCCGACCACAAGGGCGCTACAACAAACAGAAAGTATAAGTAACAGCTATCCAAACTTGCATAATGAATAGTTACAGATAAGTGTGTACGTATGCGGAATGATGATCTAGCGGCGAATACAGAAATGACTCATAAATGCATACATTTAAAGCATGCATGTGCGCGCTCGCACCCGGATTTACCATGACTCCGTAAATACTGACACGACCAATCGCACACCATCTGAACCACTGACGACAGCGATTTTTCACCGCGATGGCGACAATGTTACACCTTCGTCACCGTGACGGAGTTAATAGGGGTGAGGCGGTGACTTTACTCTCTCGTAACACCGCTTCGACGCCCGCAGCCATTACAGGAGCAGGAAGGGGATCGCGTTACGCCGTCGCTTCCGCAGCGTGAGAACACGGCTCACAAATTGCACGAGCAACAGAACCGGAGAGACATTAGAACACTACGCCTCACACCGAATGGTGACACCACATCTTTCCTTATGGAGAATATACGCGAGCTACGTTCGCGTCAGAGAGCGTTTGTAACTGTATATGTGATACTGTGTGTGTGCTGAACCGTATAGGCAACAGGACCAGGATATGAGCAAGAAAGGAGTTGAGGTCTCGAAGCGCTGGAAGCAATATGTATACGCTGTACACGCGTGTGTGTGTGTGCGTGTTCGTGTGCTCATCTACGATCATAACCGTAGGCAACAAGACTAGAATCTGGGCAAGAAAGAAGTTTAGGTGTCCAAGGGAGCAAGCAGTATGCGTGTGTGTGTGTGTGTGTGTGTGTGTGTGTGTGTGTGTGTGTGTGTGTGTGTGTGTGTGCGTGTGTGTGTCTTGATTCACGATCATAACCGTAGGCAACAGGACCAGGGTATGAGCAAGAAAGAAGTTTAGGTGTCCCAAGGCAGGAAGCAATGACCACTCCGCTATCTTTATAGGAGCTCGCTAACTCCTTTATGGGAGACTGCGTATGCAGGAGGGCCGTTATTCAAAGCGACGCTCCCATGATGTCTACGCCGGCCCGCATACAAGGGCGTGTGTGGTTAATTACACCGAGGCGCGGCTGGTTGCTCGCTGAATCTAATTATGGGAGCACAGCGGCAAGTTGGATGCAAAGGGAGATGGCAAGAGTTGCAATTAAGAGAGCAAGTTTCGGGGTGTCAGAATGGGACCGGTATACACTTGGACCATATCGCTGCGTGCATAGGCAAAAGTGGTGGGTCTCGCTACTAGACAGATTCATCCGCTTAGTATTACTGTACGTTAACCTTCGTAGTCTAAACAGTCACTATAACGTCTGTGAATATTCAACCTTTTGTATATATATATATATTTTAAAATCAAACAATGTCTGTTCACATTGCGGAAGCAGTCCTTTCCCAAGAATAAGAACCGATTAAGATCGGAGTGAATAGACCCGCTAACGACTTTTGTTGGCACGATCCTGTCGGTCAGTATTGAGATGGACGAATCTATACAAAGGTAATGCTGTCTTAGAGAATGTTTTAGAGATTTAAAGGCAGCGTAAATTCGTTTTTAGGCATGTTACAACTGTTTCTGATGCACTGGCAAGTATTCTTCATTTTACTGCTCCTTACATGTTCAAAGTATACGCCCCCCTGACCGATTAGTGCTTCCGGTATATCTGAAATGTTTCTGTCGTCTACACAGCCGCATACAGCGGAGAGCACGCGATACTCAGAAACTGAGGGCGTTCACGACGTGATCAGACGTACATTGCTTACAGCTAAACACAGACATCAACTGCGGCTTTTCCTGACTTCGACGTCTGACAATAGGTCTTGGTTTCTTTTTTCAGGCTCTAGTCTCAACGAAAGCCTACGTGAGAGCAGAGTCGGGGCACGGGAACGTGAGCCTTTATAATGTCTTCCACACGCGACTTTCTCGTCGCCTCAGATTTCGCTCACGCAATCAAACTCGAATTAGCGGTCAAAGGGACAGCGACGACGTCTTGAGCGAGTCCATGGGACATGGTGTGACAACTCTACTACCACACTTCCCGTGTCGCAGAGACGCAGCTATATACTGGACAGTGGGAAGACCTCGGGAAGGCGTCAATCACATCCGTCCCGTAGTCTCGTCACGACACATCTTCATCGTCGACTTGCAGACTTGTAGGCCTTGTTAGAAGTAGCATGTGTCCACATCAACCCGGGCTCTCCGTCGCGCGCTACGCGAGTCGGCTACAGTACGTCTTTTTTTAGACGTGCGATCAACTCCGGAGAGTGGCGCCCTCCTCCTCTAAACCTAGTGCACGCCCCACGCAAGGTCCTCATCGGCGCTTCCAGCGTGTACTACACGTAGTCGCCATTCCTCCTTCTCCTCCTCGGTGCTCTCGTGGGAACGGTGTCACTACGTGCTCTTCGCGAGAGCAACAAGTGACGAAGAAGAAGAAGAGGCGTACCCACGTACGGTACTCGACAGTAAAGCACACCCCCCACCGTTCAGTGTCCGAAGCCGTGCTCGGCTTACGCTTGCTGTATAAGGGTACGTGTGGAGAGGCCCCCTAGGACGTTGAAAAGAATAGCCGCGGGCTAACTGCGAACACGTTGAATGAGCTAAACAAAGAAAGAAACGGAGAGAAAGAGAAACGATAAGTAGATAGATAAATGGCAGTCAAGGATGGTCCGAAGCTTATGGGAGGGCCTCCAGAAGGAACGGCGTAGGAAACAACTGTGCATAAAGTAACACGGCGGAAGTTGAATCCGGGCCCTTTGACGAGAGATCGTAGGGGGAGTGTCGGAGTTGTGGGAAGGGAAGGTGCCTTGTTTTGCGCTTCGGGTCACGCAACCGATAAAACCGATGCGAGAAGATTGGCTCGCGTTTGTGTGCATCGGTCGTGGCTGACGCCTCACATCCCTGAGGTAAGGTCAAGTGTTCGTTTGTGTATGTATGTATGTATGTATGTATGTATGTATGTATGTATGTATGTATGTATGTATGTATGTATGTATGTATGTATGTATGTATGTATGTATACGTATGTATGTATGTATGTAATTAGAAATCATTGGACAGGGAATGTCGCTGGAGCCAACGTTTGAACAAGAGGACTTTTCTGAGTAAGGGTAGCGACCACCCGAGCTTCTTTGTATGTTGCACACTACTTCACCATTTTTCGTTAATTGTTGTACTCACTCAGCCCCTTCTCAGGTACCGTGTATATACTAAATAAATAAATAAATGTTCACAGCCAGTACATTTTTATTCAAGCCAATTCCGCACCCGCACAAAACTAATTTTATGCACTTGCCACACACAATAAACAAGGACATTGGTCTCCTGGTTTCGGCAACAAAACGAGTGTAACGAAACAATGGGAATGAGATTCGGACGTCTGGCTGAATCGAAGAAATGGAAGCAACTGAGCGAGCCAGTGACCACGGCCGCTGCTCGTGCTCTGCCCACTTTTTCTTTATTCGCAACAGCCTTTACACATACAGGGGCACAGTAACTGAGAATAAACTAGACTGCTTCTTGCTTTCTCTCCATTTCTCACTGCAGCAGGTATATTTATCAGTAATCATACAGAATTTTATACTACAGCACTACTCTCTACGTTCATATACCCGAATTACTGGACGCCCTATGTTGCTAGAGCAAAGTGTTGGGAGGCTTGAAGTCCCGGTTCGCCGTGAAGTATCCGGTCTATTGTTCGTCGCTCCAGGATCCTCAAATTGCGTAGGTGTGTCTTTGGAAGCGCGGATGTGAGGCGGGGGTAGGGGGTGGAGGGGCGCAGTTGCGGAGAAAGTCCGAGCCAATGCGTAAAATGGAGACGGTAAAAATACGAGTCTAGAGCCAAAAAAATACGTAAAAATAGCCGGACGTATGAGGTTTTCCTCGCTTCGCTTCTGCAGGTAAAGGAAAAGGCGAGAAAAAGCAAAGACCTATTCTGAGAAACGCCGCTTGAGAACAGAAGAGCTCTAGACAAAAGGAAATGCTTTTTTACGGAATTCCTATTGCGAATATGGTTCTGTCGGCACTATATAGAACTTTTTATGGCGATGAAGATCTGCCTTAACGCACGATGCTTGCAGTGTTCTTTAAATGCGCGTCTTCAATTACACACCTTGCTAAATTGAAACGTTGAGGCTCATACCGAATTTGAAGGGAGCGAATGTTGAGTATGAAGATCAGAAAAAGATCAGAAATATCTCGATCCTGCAGTTCCTACAGTCTTGGCCCGGCTTTATTTAAGCCCTTCTAACTCATAAAATTCATCCACTAATCTTCCTAAATAAGACACGAAAACTTTAGAATTCAGAGATAGAATGTCATTTATGTATGCATTGACGGACCTTAGCAGTCCCATTGCCTCCGAAACCTTGGACACTGCTTGGTGCTCAGGTTCGTAAATCTCGGAGATCCAATCGCACCAGCCCCTATCTGTAAGTTGCGCTGCACACGCAGTCGGTGTGAATGAGTCTTCGACAGGACACGAAATACGTTAACGTCCCTGCCTTTCCATTTTCAATGTCTTTTTCCTCTAGCTGAAAGTTGTTGCTCTCACGAAGGCAAGTATCTGAACTCTCTGTCGTTCGACCACTGCATGTTGGTAGGCCTTCAAATCTTCATTTGCGTACATTATCCTCGCTTACGTGTCTTACACATAACGTTATCTGCTTGATTAGAGGAGCGGGTAGTCAACATTCGTTCTCTTCAGATAAGCTGAGCCGTTAGTCATTCCTCGTGCACGCGCCAATGCCGACAGGACCACAATCTGTAATCAGTTGTCCGAGGACTTCTCGAATGTCCCTATAATGGGCATTTATCAGACACTTAATCATTTATACATTATCATCATCACATGGGGTTCTTCGTCATCATCGCTTGTGGGCCGGGGACTCATCTTGAGATTGTCCTGTGCCTTGAATGCAATCGGTTCGTCAAGTCTTCAAGACGTATTATCAAGGCATGTTAACTGCTACGTCACAGGTGGTGGAGGTGCTTTCACTTGAAAGCGCCAGCCGTAAAGATTCCACTCATATTCGGAGACTGTCGTCACTTGTAAGAGTACAGACAAAGAACGGTGTGCTTTAGGCGTCATTTGTGCCCATGAAGGCTATCGCGGCTAAAACCCAGCAGCAGGCCCTCCGCTTCAAAACTTTTCACAACTCACTTGCCTTGCTTACTCCTGGCCGTCCACTCTTGGTCGGCCAGTATAGATAGCAACACTTTCACACGCCACACAAGGCGCGACTTGTCTTTCCAGAACCGTGGCCGTGAAAAAACAATGGCCGCAATTATTTCTTGGGGAAGTCGAGTTTCCGCGAACCGCTCAAGCATGGGCGCTCCCGTGAATGCGAGAACACGAACACACGCAAGGCGTACGCATACGCGAGCGCTTAAAAATAAGGGCACGAGTCACTTGAGAGAAAAGGATCTCTGCTTAGAAATGAAGGAGCGCTATCTGCGTGACGAACAACTGACGATGTGAAAGTGAGAATCTCTTTTGTTTGCAGCCTCGGAGGCTAAGTTCCTCTTCCAAGAGTCCATCGCCCGGTCAGTAATAAACACTCCTCCTTTATTTCTTTATGACTTTCCTCTAGAGTGGTGACAGCGACTGCTCTTTGCTTGCGAAAAAGAACGCAGAACACTTTCTATTTTGCTCTTTCCGCTTCCCAGGTATCACCGCGGGTCAGTGACAGAACGTCCGTCTCCGAAATGAGAAATGCTGCAGGTTCGATCCCCAGTGTCACCGGGCGCCGGCGGTTTCTCGTGGGCAACACTCCTAAAGTCAGGCAAACCTACTCCAGCAAGCTTGAAACAAGGATCAAATATAAAAGGAGCTCTGCTTTCGAAAAGCAATGGTCATTCTAAAAATAAAACGCCAGGCCTGCGCGGAAAGCGCCGCACAGTCACAGCGAAAGCTGGAAGAGCGGCATTTCTAGAGCCCGTTACAAACTCTCTTGTGGCTACTAATACAAGTACATTAGCAACGTACGCACTACGCCACAAATCATAATTTTTGGGAAGTTGGGAAGCACTCACCACGACATTATTCGTTATTCTGCGGAGAAGCGAGGTACCATCTGTGAGGCATTATGTGCACTTTGTTATTGCGGTGGTTGATGACGACGAAGAATTATGGCTGAGCCCTTTGTAATGGGTTGGAAGCTTTAAACGACCCACTAGTTACGTAATTCATATTGTGTGACGCCCGGTCGTTATTTAACTGTCCCACCACGCTTTATAACATACGCTAACCGGAGAAACGGAGAGCGAGAGAGAGAAGGAATTAACTTTATTGAGAGCCTGAGGAAATGGATCATGGGAGCCTTATGGGCTTCCTTGGCAACCAATAGAAGAGCACTTGCCAGGAACCCACTACGCTATAAATCATAATAATTTTTGTGAAGTAGGGAAGCAGCCACTATGTAATTTTTCGTCATTCTGCGGAGAACCGTGGTACCCCCCAAACACCTGTAAGGCATTATGTGCCTTTTGTTGATGCTGTGGCTTAAGACGATGAAGAATTATCGTAGAGGCCTTTGTAATGGGTTGGAAGCACTCAACAACCCACTCGTTGCGCAATTTGCATTGTGTGACGCCCGGTTACAGAATTCACGTTTGTGTGACGCCTGGTTGTCTATTTTACTCTTCTACCACACTACATTACATATGTTAATGTGGTTCCTTCGCGACATGAAGCCTGTATAGGGTCTTTTTGCAACGCAGTTTCAAGCACAGGCATGACCCTGAGGTAGCGCACTGGGCTCCCACGCAGAGGGCCCAGGTTCGAACCTCGTTCCATCCTGGAATTTTTTTCTTATTTCCTTTTCTTCCTATTTCGTGCGATAGTGGTTACGGACACCGGCGGCGGCGGCGGCGGACAACTACGGCGCCAAAAACGGCCGTTGAAATGATCTCATAACAGCTTTCGCTGTAAAAGAGCTGAAATATAGTAGGCGCACTAACTCCCGGAAAAGCAGTCATTGCAAGGGATTCGTAACAGAGCAAATCGGAAACAAAGATTTGAGCTTGAAAAACGATTAAGCTTCCTTTTCTGCTCTATAATTAATCTATTAGATGTTGACCAACTCACCCAGCAACAACTACTACTTAAGTCTTTGCAGATGACTTCTTTGTGATAAAATACAGAGACGTCTTCATGGACTTAAACAAAGACGGAGTCAAACGAACTTACTCCTGCAGGAGGTGTCACCCTAGCTCCTTCATTTCCATGAAGTGCAGACGCATGTTCCTTGACTACGCAAAGAGGGAGTCAAATGAACTCTTACTCCAGCACAAGGTGTAACCAGAGTCCCCTTCTTTCTCTAAAGTTCAGACACGCGCTCATTGGCCTATGTATAGGTCATTATCTGTTGCCACTACGGAATCAGTCGCCATTGCCGTTTCACTCTTTCGCGTTTATCGCTATTTTGTTTGTGTTTGCTCCCATTCTTTCCAAGTCATCAAAAGGTCACGTACTTAGCCATTGATACTACAATGCTCTAACCTAAATACGGTACGTGCACAGTGATACGTATTATTTGCGGCAACGGTTTGTCGCCGTTGCAAATAAGGTCAACGCTTGTTCCCGTGGGAACGCAATTTCCTGACACTAACTCTTGCACGTAAGTTACTTTGCCAATATATATTGATTTGGAGGAGGGAGGTTGTGGGGAGGAACGAAAGAAGCACTGCGTATATTCACATTTGAAACATAGTGATTGGCTGAATGTCTCCTTTCAATTGTCCCTTTCATAACCCCTACCGCCACCTTGCGTTATTCCGCACAACTAATTCGCGATATTCTGTGTCCATGTACTCCGAGTTAACGATTACGCCCTCGCGCTGGCGATTGCTAGCTTTCTGGTTAGCTCAATTGCTAGAGCTACCGACCCGGAAAGGCGTTGGTCCCGGGTTTGATTCCCCGATGAGGACGAATTTGCTTTCAAGTAAGAAGACTTCCTTTTTGAGAAATCTGTATGGATTTCCTAGCGGCTCCGTGCTACAAACGGGTGGTTATCAATTATATTTTTCATAACCCTTCGCCACATTGCGGGATGCTGTAGAACTCATGTGCGATGTCTAGAAGGTACAAACACTTGGAGCAAACGGTTTTTCCAGCTCGTAAAACTGAAACGAAAGCAGTGACGGAATCGTCTTTACAAAAAAAGAAGCGTAGGGCCGCGCAGAAAGGCTATATGCCAAAGACAGCACCCCTAATAGGGGTGCGACTTTAACACCCTTGTTAGGGTCTTAAAGAGAGCTGTTTCTACGAAAATGTACCTCTCAAGAGGGACGGTGCGTAATCTTGCCCGGTTGCTGCTGCGCGCTTCCATGCCTTTCTGGATCTTTCTCGCCTGTTCAATGGAGCATGCGTTCTCATGCGTTATCTTTTTGCATGCACTGCATTCAAATTAGGCGGCGCAGTTACGAACGCTTCTTTACAAGCGCTTTCTTTAGCCCTATGAAAACAGCAGGAAAGCTCTAAAACAAAAAGATAAGCCTTTCAGGAAAGTTCAAAAAGCGAGCGAGACTCGGGAATGTGCGAGAATTAGGTGAAAAGAGAGGGAACGCGTATCTTTTAGACAAAGCGAATGATAAGACAAGACTGTCGCACAAAACTTGTGAACGTTGTTGTTGTGCTGGTAGCGATTATCGTTATTTATATTTTCGTTGTTTACTGTAAGCCAATTACTTTCATTCTCTTGCTTCCGGTTCTTTTCTTGTGTTCAGCCACTTGCGACGCTTCCGTATGCGTTGTTTGTCAAAGAGACATCACCACTGCAGGATAACAGATAGGTGGACAAGTTGGTTGGGGTTCATAACTGTGGTGGGGCAGCGCCAGACAACGAATACACAAGAAACGAGAAGATAGTACATGCGCTGATCACCGACAGAACACCGCGCAAACTCCTGTCTTCTTCTCGTGCCTTGTGTATTCATTGTCTACCACTGGCCCACGACAATTATGACGACGTAAGCACGCTTCCAGCATTGCATGGACTTGTATTTGCATTCATGTGTTACACATTAGTAATTCAATAAAAACATAATTACGACTGCATATCTCAAGCACGGATTGATACAAAGGGATGTCCACATCCGAACTCTCTCATAGTTTGTTGATCTTGGCTAAATATACGTGCCTTAGCAACGAATCGAGTCTTCAACTAAGACGTCATGATTCCTCGGGGTCCAAACAAGACGGAAGCTCAGGGAAAATGGAAGTTTGAAGAGATTAGATATCGTTGAGCAGGGAATGTCGCTGAATCCATCGTTTCTACAAGTGGCATTCTCTTCGTTATGGCGGCATCTCGATCGCTTGGGTTGCACGTTAAAATAAGTTAGCATTCCAATACAAATTAAACATATACTGGCACCACCTGGACTGCGTGCAGCTGCACTGGACCTGTAGTAAGTACGAGAAGTTTGTGGTTCCCACTTTTCTTTCTCTTTTTCTACCACGCTTAGAGGTGAATGCCACTGCTGTCGCGATCCACCAAAGAGGTGACCGCCTAAAATCGGTACAGATTATGCTTTCTAGGGATTACGTACTCCTTGACGTCAGTATATCATCTATGACCGGGACATCGAATCCTTTAAGCAGGAGAATAGAACAGCATGGTATCTGCATCTAAAAGGTCGTTAACTTCGCTTCAGTTCTAGTGTGAAAGTTCCATACGTACAGTGGGAGACCACGAAACGCGCTTTACCGCGCTCACGAAATCCTCTTATCGCTTGAGCTTTTATGGGCAGTTCTTTTAACGCGCAATACTGGCTGGACACAAGAAATGTGATGGAGAGTAGACGGGCACGTGGTGGGGAGCGGCGACACAGAACACACAGAAGCACGGGCGGTTTCTCAGAACTCGGTTCCTGAAAACGTGATTCATATACGACCTGCGACAGCCGGACAAAAGACCACGTAGAGGTCTGCGGACGTTTCCAAGGTCACTAAGCTGCTCGCTTATTCGACTCGGTGACAGCCGTCGCTTCTATTGGAAGCCCCACTGCGAGCTTTGCAGTCGCCGTGTTTTTCGTTTTGCTTTAAGCTAAATGGAAATGACGATCTGGAATGGGTGTGTTATATTTTGCAGACGACAGCTTTTTTTTTTTTATTCGCCCATAGTAGACAGGGTAATTCTATGGAGTTGGAGATGAAGTGCCATAAGATCCGGTCATTACTCGTACGGTAAACTGGAAGTGCGTAGCCTGCTAATTCAGAAAAGTCTTGCTACGTTCCTATTGAGCTTCAGGGTGACATAGTTAAAAGCCTCGCAAAAATAAACACGGACAAGATTCACGCAGGACAAGAACTGTCCTGTGTTCATCTTATCCGTGCTTAATTTTGTGCTGTTTTTAACAATGGATACGTACCAATTGGTTCGCATTCACACGCTAATATGCAGCAGATCACTTCGCAAGACACATTATTGTGGCTTTATTTGGTGGTGGTGAGGCGATCTTGGTGAGTATCATTAAAAAGCGGTTGTCGTCACCGTCTACGTTGTTGTTGATGCCGTTGGAATACACCTCACAGGGGTAGTAGTAGTTGTTGTTGTTGTAGCAGGAGCCGCAGCAGCAGTAGTAGTAGTAGCAGTAGTGGTTGTGGTAGTTGTCGTTGTACAAGTGTGTTCTGCGGAATCCCGCAAGGTGGCAGAAGGGTTGCGAAAAGGATATTTGACAGCCACCCGTTTGTAGCGCAAAGAAATCCGTACGGACTTTTCAGAAAGGAAAGCTTCTATATGAAAAGAAATTTGTCCTGGGTCGGGGATCGAACCTGGGACCAAAGCTTTTCTGGAGCGGTCACTCTACCGATTGAGCTAACTAGGATGCTAGCGATTGGCAGCGTGAGGGCCACAAGTCAACAACTCGAAACACGTGGACACAGAATATTGCATGTGGTAGTGGTAGCAGCAGCAGCAGCAGTATAGTATTAGTAGTAGTAGTAGTAGTAGTAGTAGTAGTAGTAGTAGTAGTAGTAGTAGTAGTACTAGTAGTAGCAGCAGCAGCAGCAGCAGCAGCAGCAGCAGCAGTAGTAGGAGCAGCAGTAGAAAGTAGTAGAAATTGCTGTACTGCTGGTAGTAGAAGTAGCATTAGTTGTAAAAGCAGCAGATGTTACCGTTGCCGCTGCTGTTGACGGCTTAAAATCCTAATTGTGCACATGGTAAGCGAAGAGTCCAGGCACCATCTCTTCAATCTATATCACTCCCTAAGCTTCGTTTCACTTCGCTTTTCCCACACATCTTTGAGCCCTTTAAACAGCACCCATTCAAGAAGATTTTGGCTTGGTATTACATCCACCCACGCTGTACCAAACGCTATATGCACCAAACAAGAAGAGAGCATGTATCTTCTCTCTATAACTCTCTCCCTCATCAACTCCATGCTCTCGAAACAAAACACACCAGGATAATAAAAGGTTCAAAAGAGGTATCCGAATGTGTTCGCAATAAAACGAACACAGATGACCCTATCCCAGCTCAATCTCGCACTCTCTCTCTCTCTTCAAACGAAACCTTTTGTTTCTACGCGAAGTGGTGGGCGGTGTATCGACGAGGCAAACTGGAGAGGTTGTATGTTCATCCCTTGTTTCGTTTCTCCCGCATTCAGAGCCAACCGACCCCTATACTTTTGAAGAAACCAGCGTCCAAAGCCAAACACGTATACGGCAGCGTCTCCGTCTCTTGATGCTTTTTCCCACGCTTTCACTTTGTAAACACGGTCCCGTAGATGCTCGATTATGTGTGTCCGCGTGTGTGTATGTGGAGGGGGGGGGGTAATCTCTTCTTAAGTCAGCTGACCAACCTCGCGCTCTGTGTGACGCCACACGCCGAGTAGAAAAACAATGACGGCTACGGCAAGAAAAAAAAAAGCGATGCCTCTCGTCAAGAAAGTGGGATGATTCGCTGGTCCACTTCGGCTCGAAACGAGGAGGCACCGAACAACCGAATGAAAACACCGAAAGATATACAAATTTACAAACAACGTTTGCCGACCGCAGAAGCGGCGGCGGCCATTAAGATGCCGCATACCTAAAAGGGAACCACAAAAGTGAATCGGCAAGCGCCGCGTAGCGGTTATAGGGCAGAACTCCTCCGTACATCCCTCCCCCAGATTCCAATGGAGGGAGTGAGATGGCTGGAGGGAGGGGGGTATAAGGGGGGTATAGTCTACATATAAGGCCACGAGAACTACGCAACGCAAAGCGGCATCCCCAGTACAGGCGTAGATCTCTGGTACATACACCATACACAGTGGGAGTTGGCAGGGGTCGTGCATCCGTCCGTTTCGGTCATCTTAACGGCCGCGTGTGGTCTCGTAGGTGGGCGTCTTGATGATGGTCAGCTGTGGAGCTGGGAGGGGGGGGGGGGTGGAGGAGGAATGCGAGAAGAGCCACTCCCTGTGCGTGTACGTATGTATGTATGCCCGTAAGAGCGAAGAAGGCCGATGGAGATGAACTTTGTGCTTCTTCTGACTCCGGCGATACACAAGAACAAGAACAGACAACGACAAGCCCTGGGAGTGGTCTATTCTAGGTTGCGTCAGGAAATCTGCCACCTGCCCCTCCTCCTATGCTCCATCTCTCTTTTCGTGTACGCAGGTGACTATGGGTCGAAGAAGATGAAGCCGGTGAACGCTTGCTCGGTGTAGTAATGAGTACGGTACGCGTACACTTGTGCTGGTCAGTGTGTGGGAGTCTGGAAGCGGGAACATCTGTGCGTGTGTGTATATGTACTGTTTGAAAGAGGGTACCGTATACGCCCGCATATAACCTGAAGCCAGTACGGATCTATCGTTTTGTTTTCGTGCCAACGAAAGCGTGTCGAAGCAGAGTTTTAAGAGTTACAGGAAGAGTGAATTCGATTCCCGTCACCCGTAACAACTATCAACATAGTGCGTTCGAGCATCAAATGCGAACTTTCATCACAAGGGCGCGGTCGCGAGCCCTGGCGCGCGCTATCTCGACAGAAATCAGTAGACGGCTGGTACATCCTTGTACCTGCTGAGCTCTCACTGCTTACTTCGTGTTAACATGACAGGCAGCAAGAAAACCGCTTCGCTCTCTGGAGTGGCCGTGTTCCCTATACGCCATCGTTTTGTAGAGTTACGCCTGACCAGATCCTAAAGGAGTTAGGTGCTAGTTTTACTTCGTATAACACTGCAGTTTGTTGCTATCGCATTCATTGCTTCACCCTAAAAAACTAATTTTTTGGTGCCTGAATGGTTTATATATGGTGTAATTTAAGACCGCAATGAAAACAGGCACTGAACGAACAAAATATGAAAATTTTAGACAGGAACAAGTGCTAATACGCATAAGCAGTCGCTAACTGTGTCTACCTTTTTTCTAACGTACAGTGTCCATTTTTCTGCGCTCTTAAGGCCAGAACACACGTACGCGTTGCCGCGCGTCAACGCGTGACTTTTTGAAGCGGCGCCGAGCCCTCTCCCTATGGGGAGAGAGGGCGCGCGGCTACGCGAAGCTGCGCGCCCTCCCTCTCCATAAGGATAGGGTGCGGCGCCGCGTCAAAAAGTCACGCGTTGACGCGCGGCAACGCGTACGTGTGTTCGGGCCTTTAGACCATGCCGCAGACGTTGCTGCTGACACTACTCAAAACAATCGTAAAGATAAAGCGTAATATATAAAATCCGAGGCTTACAACCCATTAGATGCGGTATACAGTTCCATCCGTCTCTGTATACACACACAGATGCACAGGCCGTAAGCGGGTACAATAAAGGGACGCTGATCCACGTGGGGCGCGCGCGCGCGTGCTCGCGCATACGTAACACAGCCACCACCACCACATAGTCGACGGATAGCGCTGTTTGTGTCCCCACTTTGCGCACGTGCAAGCGAGCTAAATTGCCGTGCGAAAGTTGTGCTCCGGTCTTCTCGTTCAGCGACCGAGTGAAGACGGGCGAAAACAAAAGAGGGCGCAGCGGTCGACGTGCGCGGCGCGAGTGTAATGAGGACGGATGGGTGTAGGGACGCCCAATCTGGGCGCAGTTGCGGGGCGGTTTGTGCTACAACACAGCGCAGTGGGTCTGCCGAGGAGAAGAAGGCTTTGGAAATCAGCACCGAATGAGATCAGTGAGACCGGCCGAGAGAATCTTGAAAAAAATATATATATATAGCAGTGAACTCATTCATTGTACTGAGGATGAACATCGGTTTTATAACAGCGCACAGGCATTGTTAGTTACAATTAGCAACTACTCGGCCGCATCTTGCCAACATTAGCCGTCATTCAGCCATCTCCCGGCAACATTCGCTAGCACTGGCCGCCATCAAACATTACTTATTTCGCCAAAATAAGCAACACCGTTCAGCATTGGCCACCAGTCAGACAGCTTCCACCAACACAAAAAAGCCAGCTCTAGCCAACGTTAGACATTACATAGCCACCTTCAGCTGACATCAACAGAATACAGTAGTCTTTATAAAGCCAACAATAGTGAAAACGTAGTCACCGCTAGACATAACTTTGCCAACCGATGCTAACGAGTGCTAGTAGCACGCAAGTAAGTACGATATTTCAAGTCACGTGCCTTACTGAGATGTACGGTCCGACTGCACGCCGCCTTTGGCATATGCTCACGTTTTCCTTGAGATATTGAACCCATTACAAAATATGTCCCAGGAAGAGATCGTCTTTAAAAGGTTTGGCTTTTTGAGGACGATTCGAGTTGCGGATTGAAGCTTACGTCTTAACGCAGGAATGCTCAGCAACATTCCTTGCTGGGCTAGATGATCCAGCGCAGGTGGGTGCAAGGTACAACTGTCAGACTGACTAAGAACGCTTTCGCGACTTTACGACAAATTGATGTAGATTGATCGGCTGAAATTCGCTGGATTCGAAACTAGCGATAGGTAAATGCTAATTACCTCAAAAAGCATAATCTCGGCATGGAACCTCAAGTGCCCTGCAAAGGTTGCCGGACAGTTTTAAAGAAAAAAAGAGGTAAGCAACTATACTCGAGAACTGAGGGAGTTCGACGATCTGGGCTGGTTGGACCGGAAGGAACAGCGCTAGAGACAGCACCGTGAGAGAACGACAGACTGGCCATCATCTGATCTGTCGTTCTCTCACTACCCACACTCTATCGCTGTATGCGTTCACGTCCTAACAAAACTAGAAGTATGAACTTGACAGATTTGTAATCCTGTATAAAGGAAAGATGTTTCAGTGCCGTGAAATTGCACCGGTTACAGAGCAGAGCTTTCCAGGAGGATACACGTGACATTTTACGTCAAAGCTTAGGCAAAATTACCACAATGTTGGCGACGGCTTCGTGGATGTTGAAAATCGATTTTATAGCAAAGTTCCGAAAGAACCTTCACTACCTTCCCGAGACGCAAGCGTGAGTGGCTCTTTCCAGAGCGCCAGAAATCTGCAAACGTGAATCGCAATTTAGGCGTGGGCGTCGGAACACGGCCACCACACAATGTCACCACGCGGTCTGCCAAGAAACCGCGAGCGCGACCGCTAAATGGCCCACTGCCCTCCATCAACCTGGATCGTAGGTCGAGTTAAATGACCCGTCATTACGCGATCGAGAGTCGGAGTGGAGGCTTATACGTACCGAATATACGCGTGCTATCGGAAGGCTTTCAATGTTTTACTTAGTCTTGCACGCCTTCTGACGCCTCCATGGTTCATTACTGACCAACTGCCTCCGTATCAGACAGCAGGATCTTCGAGAAACTTCAGCTCTATTTTTCTTCTTCTTTTTTTACGACGAGAGGTCATGAATACGAAATGCGCTGAAGGCGGAATTGAACGGAACGACATTCCTTATATATGGGCCCTGCAACATTTTTTCAGCATAGTCAGAAGAGGCTGCCGATTGGTCGTTGAGGCCCCTGAGAACATGTAAACCAAATATTATAGCGCAGCACGCGGCCTGGAATTTACAATTAATTTTCAAAGTCAACTAGAAATCACTACCTCTTCGTTCGACATAAAGATGCCGTAAACCCAAATGAACACGCCATAAACCAAATGTCCCGATCATTGCCTGTTTTGAGAATCGTGAGCTGCATAGTTGCTGCCTCCGCCGCGGGACGGCGCAACATGCCCACGCGCTCGCTGGCGATCACACTGAACGTAAGCCGCGCATTCGAAGAAAAAAGCAAGGAAATGCTTAAGGTCATGACGCGCGCTGACGAAGGTACGTAGCTTCTTGACCCCTTGTGATCCCCTCCTTGCGTAGCTTTCAGGGCGGTCGCTGGTACGAGAGGAGAGAGAAAGCGCTTAAAGCGTGCGACAAATCCTTGTACCTCCGTTCGTACTTAACGGATCCTAAAAACTTTTGCGGCAGTCGATTCTTGAGGCAATAAACTCCTTGAATGAAGACATTCTATGATTGCTTGGAAAAACGTTGCAGGGTCCCTTTAAATACGTATAAATACTCAAGGAACGTGAAATATGCAGGGTAGCACCACTGTGATATAGTACGTCTTAAGGCGACTTCCTGAGTGGTAATAATAATAACTGTTGGGGCTTTGCGTCCCAAAACCACGGTAAGTTGATGAAGGATGCCGCAGTTGAGGGCTCCGGAAATTTCGACCATCTGCGGTTCTTTAATGTTTCACCTAAATCTAAGTACACGGGCCTCTACCATTTCGTCCCCAACGAAATGCGGCCGCCGCGGCCGGGATTCGATCCTGCGACCTTCGGGTCAGTAGTGGAGCACCATAACCACTAGACCACCGTGGAGGGTTACCGTCTACACAGAACCTCGCCACACACCAGCCCTTTTGCATGCTAATCAGGCCAAAATGCAACCGCTATGTGGCTGGGAACGGATTTGGCGACCACTTTCTCGGCGACACTACGTCACAGGCAATGAGCAACAGCGCTTACATTTTGAAAGTAAACTGAAGCATGCGACAAAACAGATTACGCGAGTAGGCCGGAATGGGCGTGGAAAGAGCGTACGCATATAATATTGTGTGTTAAACTTCAACGCCTTCCTCATACACGTGGGATGGTAAAGGATTGCATTTTGGTGGGCTGTTCAGCTGAAAACCGCACGACAGCGTTATGCAAATGTTCGCGGCACTGGCCCGTAGGAGTCCGATATATATAAAACTGAGAGCGTACGAGCCACAGCACCAATCATGTTGACCGTGTTAAAGCAAGAATGGAAATTACGTGTAATTTCGGTGACTACGTCCACATAGCTCCAGGGAATCCAACCTCCGACCAAGTTCTCTCCGTTACTACGTCACGGGCAACGAGGAAGAGCGGATGTAATTTCAGAGCGTAGAGCATGCGAGAAAACAGATTACGCAAGTAGGCCGAAAGGGGCGTGTAGAAGACCACACATCATATTGCGTGTATAGCGTCAACGCCTTTGTCTTACACGTAGGATGGTAAAGGATTACGGTCCGGTGAGCTTTAAGGCTGAAGGGTAAATGAAGATGTAATGCAAACGTTCGCAGGCACTGGGTTGTGGGTGTCCCATATATATAACACTTGCAGCTATAGGTCGGCAAACTCACTCATGAGCCGACTCACTCAGACTCATCAATCAGGCCGTGAGTCTGAGTCTGAATCTGGGTGAGTAATATTTTGGTGAGTTTGAGTCCGAGTGAGTCCCGTTGGTAAAAATTTTAGTGAATCTGAATCCGAGTCACCCTGCTTGAGGAAAATTTTGGTGAGCCTAAGTCCGAGTGAGCTCTAAGAGCAAAATGTACTTCTGAAGTGAATCTGAGTGAGCTGTTAATTTTTTCGCTGGCCCATGTTTGCAGCGTACGAGTCACAGCCCCAGTCATGTTGACCGCGTTCATGTAAGCATGGAAATTACATATATTTTCGGTGACTAAGTCAACAGAGCTCCAGGGAATCCATTCTCTGACCAAGTTCTAGGCAGTATACATATATATAGGACAAAGGGCAACGCCACGTACATTCGGCAACAGCGCCTACGGCTTTCCGAAAGGGGTGTGAAAAGCTGAAACACAAATCGCGCTGCCTGCTTGTAACTTCGACGCTTTCGTAATAAACGTAAGATGGTGACCGATTACCATTCGATGCGCCCTGAAGGGCACGACCGGTCCTGATGCAAATGCTCGCAGGCGTACCAGACCTTCAGATCACGACGTAGGCTGCATAATACTGACCGAGCGCGAGCCACGGTCTAAGTCATGTTGGCAGCGTTGGCAAGAACGGAAATGAGACGTAATTTAGGCGATTGGGTTCAGCGTTCGAAGTTCCGGTTACACCTCAGACGTCGTTACGTGAAGACCACGTCCGAGGCATATACTATATCCCACGCAAACAGTGTTCGTGAATGGAGTTGAAGCGCGCGAATTCGATTTGGCAAGCTCGCTTCGCTCGTGTCATATTGGAAAAGGGTGGCCTTCAGGAAGGTGCCCGTGGGAGAGCGTTCAAGTGAGGCGAGTGTGAACGTTCGGGATATGTGCCGGTGACCGCTTACGCAGTTTTTTGGCCCGCTGTAGAAGCTTATTCCATGTAAGGTGTGGCGCTGCTAAGCTCTAGGGCGCGGGTTCGACTCCGGACCACGGCGACCGCATTCCTATGAGGCGAAATGCAAAGAACACCCGTGCATGCTTTAGGTGCACGGGTGCATGATTTAGATGCAGGTTAAAGAATCCCACGTGGTCCAAATCAATCCGGAGTTCCCAACTACGGCGGGCCTCGTAATCGTGTTGCGGTTTTGGCACGAAACACCCCAGCAATTATTATTAAGGTGAAAGCCTTGGAAGCCTCGTCAAACGCAAAAAGTGACCGTCGGCACCGGCGTGAACATGAGTGATGCAAAAAATCATCACATGATTACGTCACCCAATGAGGTTATTATGACGTCACAGGGCGCCAAAGTTTGTTACGTCATGACGCCGTCACTATGGCGTCACGTAACTTGATGTCACATGACGGCGTCATCACATGGCATCGTCGCTTAGTCAAAGGTGGGCCGACCGCGGAGGCAATGGCAGACCACGTTCGGTACAGAAAGTTTCCGGAGGTGACGGGGAGACAAGAATCTATATAATCGACAAGAAGCGAAAGAAGAAGATGGCTTTCAGCTTTGAGTTGTCTTAGGCAAACGCATATGGGAATGTGTGACTTATTATTCAGGAAGTTTAGCATTCACACTCTAGAAGATTTTGCGCATAAGGGTTAAAATTTGCGCATAAGGGTCACACTCTAGAAGTTTTTGCGAATAAGGGTTAAAGGAGTGGATCAATGAATGAATCGAAGCAAAAGGCAACAGCTCGTGATTGCGTCCGCGATCTTATTCGTGGGCTGTGTCAGAGAACTGCGAAAACGCTAACGGTTCAGGACGCTCGATGACCTTTCTGCCAACTTCGATTACGCATTCATATCGCTGAGAATCTAAACGACAGCTTTTTCCGGTTCCCGTCTCTTTCGCCATCTCTTGCATCGCCTCTGCAAGTGAAAACGCGCAAGGTTCCTTCATTTATCCTTTTTTACTATTTCGCGAATGCAAAACCACGCGGCGTGCGTCCGGTGATGGTCTCCGGTCTCGCGCGGCTGCGGTCCGTTCGCGAGATGATCATCCCACGCACGGCAATTTCGACGCTTTCCCTTCCGGCGCTCTCGCAAAGATCTAGATAAGAAGGCTTGCGATTACGGGTATACATACACCGCACTTACGTATGTATGCGCTTATGGACGCGAAGGCGAAGTTGTTGCGCATATAGCGGCGATGAAGAAAAATATAGAGCTGTGATTTACGTTCCGATCGGCGTCCGTGGCGGGATGGTAAAATTGCGGTCCTTGGGTCGGTCTGGTCTGTGGGTGCCTGGGTGGTTGAAATTGGCTCGTTTCATTATATTTCCCTCTATTTATTACTATACTCTCGCGGTTACGGCTTCTTCCCATCAGTTCTCTTCTTTTTTTTTCTTCAACTTATCGGTTCCCCGCAAATTGGAGTCCTCGCGGCCGCGAAGTAGTTGTAAACACTGCGTGGGTGTTTGTGGTCGGTGAAAAAGAATTAGGCATGAAATACGGGTGAATTCAGTGAACAGGGTGCGTAGATTTTCTTGTATATAATGCAGAGCGCGCTTTTGTTTCAGCGATAGCTTTCTCAGTGGAGCTGTTTGGCTTTTCGTTAGTCCGTTTCGTGCGAACAGAAAACTCAGCATATATCTATACCGTTGCCGCGTGAAGCCAAGTTAAGCTTAGTCGGGCCTAGTTCAGCCAACTTAAGCATGATCAATTCTAGTTAAACCACGACTAATTAAGTTAAGCGTAATTACCACTAAAAGATTAAGCCTGATTTTTAAGCTAATACGGATTAAGTCGAGTTTGCCTAGCCAGATGGGGCATACACCAGGTCAGATTACGCTAATCCCACTTGATGTGAAAAATCTGGACTGCCGATTCCGACCCTCCGTGATCAAGCCAGTCGTATGTGTGGAGATATACTAACACGGATTAGCTTAACCCCGATTAAAACAGATTAAGACAAATACAGATCGAGGTGCGCTTCATTAAGCTCAGCCGTGCCGCATTAAGCCGTGCTGGTCAAGTCATGCCGGATTAAGCCAATCCCAGCCATGCCCCGACTGAGTCGGTACTGGGTAGCCAAAAGCTCGGCTGTTAGTACAGCCTTGCACCACTAGTGCAAACTGCGTATTTTTTTTTTTTTCAGTTTGGTGCCTGGCAAACATAGAAGTCCTTTTTTTTTAGCGCAGGCAACAGGACCGCGACAGAAGGAGAAGGCACAGGTCCCTCTCCGCATCTTGACTGTTTGCGCTAACCAAGCCTAATTTCACAATGACTCCCTCACCTTATTATGAACAAAGCCCTTATATGCCTCAGCAAACTGGAAAACTGACCGTCGTTGCGACAACACGCATGGTACCAAAAATCTGGTGACCTCATACGAGATTTGGAGATGCGATGTCATCACGACGTCACAAATGGCCGAAATTTGTGACGTCATGATAATACATCACGACATAATCACACGACATCTTCGCTTGGTCAAAGGTGGGTCGATCTCGGATGCAGTGCAGCACCACGTGAGGTGTGGAAAACGTTGGGAAGGGAAGTGCGGGGGGGGGGGGGGGGGGGAGACAACTATACAGCTGACTGAGAAAAAGAAAAGCGGAGGATGGCTTTCGCTTTCAAGTCGCCTTAGGCGAATGCATATGATGAGGTCGTCAGATCTATGGGTGCAACAACATATGATGCTACAAGAAAACGTTGCTGAAATATCACACGGGCTATTAGCGTCACTTAATTGCTAAGGACCAAGGTCTACTTATCTACTTGCTATTGTATGCATTACTTTTACTTGTCAAGCTGTCCTAACCTCGTATATTCCATATGCACATCTGTGTACTTATCCTTCATGTGTCGATTTCTCGCTATATAATCCATTCCTTGCCCGTCTCGTATTTCCTTCGCGTCAGGCTACCCAGCAGTAGGCGTGGGACCAGAGGAACGAACCGTAAACTCTCCCCTTTCGTGTTTCTCACGACTACGTTGGCCTGCTTTGCTTCTATTTCATTACCCCCTTACTTTCTTCACAAAAAAAAGCTTAGTTTTTCTTCCGATCCCCCTCTCAAAGCGAAGCTAAGCCTAAGTTGGGCGTTCCCTCCGTATTCCCTTCTGCTAGAGGAAGTCGTCCATTGTTTGTACGTCCAAATGTCCGTTGTTCATGCCTATTTCAACGTGCACAGGCTAGGAGTGCACTCATAGGCGTGCGCCCGGGAGGGGGTGAAAGGGGGGGCGAGGCGGCCGCCTTTTCTGGTTACCGAAAAGGGGGCGCCAATTATGCCCTATACCTTTACTCAGTCGGAGTTCCTACGTCATTTTTTAATGCGCAAGGTTAATATGGCTAGGCATGTTTTTTTTACGATAACGGAAACCAAGAACCCCATAATGTTGCATTCAAAGAATTGTTTACGTCCCATCTTTAACCCCTGAGAGCCGGGGACAATCGGCAAGCTGTTGTGAGCCGTTGTCATCGCTTCATTTTTCGTTCTTGCATTCATTGCGGAGCTCGCTTTCTTTTTCAGACTCGACCAATGGCCGGGGGAGGGGGTTGTGATGAAACTTGCCCCCCCCCCCCTAATGGAGAACCCTGCGCACGCCTATGAGTCCACCAGATCGAGAGAAAGCATCGGTCAAGTACCCCACGAACAGGCACCCAGGCTGCATGCGCAATGGTCACGCGTTGCCTCGAGCTCTTTGGGCCGCTGCCATCCATCATGGCCGCCCACTGCGCTGGCCGCGCCATCTGACGGGCCCACCCGATCGCCGACACTGTGGAATACGCGCAGGCATGTCCCGAGTCGTGTTTGCAGTGTGTAGAATGAGCAACACGCGTATCGGGTGTCCCCTGTAATTGTTATTCGAGAGTGAAAGAAAAAGTACGCGTTGCAAGAAGTCACGTCTCATGCCTACCTGCAGATAGGCAATAACATTTCTAGCGTCCCGATGTGTTTCGATAAGCCTAGATGCGTTTTGCAGCAGACTACACAGCGTGTATCAGGTGTCTCGTCTATATTCATCGACAATGTTGGAAGACATCCCACGAGTCGTATACCTGATGGTTATCAGTGGGAATGCGATACTTCTTTGAATGCGATGTAGCTCTTCGGGCCTCTGCCATCCACCATGGCCACCCAGTGCGCTGGCCGCGCCATCTGACGGAACCACACGATCGCCGAAACTGTAGAATCCGTGCAGGCATGTCCTCAGTCGTGTTTGTAGTGTGTAGAATGAGCAACACACGTATCGGATGTCTCCTGTAAGTGTTATCCGAGAACGAAAGAAAAGGAAATGCCCGTTGCAAGAATTCACGTGTGATGTCTGTCTGCTAAGAGGCAACATCTCTAGCGTTATGATGAATTCGATAGGCCTAGCAATATTTCCAGCAGACTACACTGCGCGTATGAAGTGTCTCGTGTAAATATTCATCGACAAGAAATCCACAGGTTGCCGGAGTCATACCTGATGGTCGTAGGCGTTAGCAATATTTTTTTCGGGGGGCCTACCACCATTTATGTAATTTCGTGCATGAGTTTGTATGTGTGCGTGTATATACACGCATGCAAAACTGAAACATTTGGGAGGGGGGGCTTCAACAGCCCCTCAAGCCCCCCCACCCCCCGACCCCTGGATACGCCTGTGCTGACGGTTATCAGTGTGAATTCGATATTGCATCTCGATATCATTCATTTGTTCCGTAAATAATCAATGGAATTAAGTGAGAACACGACAATGCCGCAGCGTCTCCACAACATGACTTGTAAATTTGATTACATTTGTTGCAACTATATTTCAGGGAGCTATGGGGCTACTCTGATGCTTCGTGGACGATTCATAAGCGTCAGGCCCGTAGCCAGGAATTTTTTTCGGGAGGGGGGGGGGCACTTGCTGAAAGCCTTGACAATTTGAGAAAAACGCTTATTTTCTTGATTTATTTTCGGTAAAACACCATGTATCATAAAAATTTCTTAAGTGCCCCCCCCCCCCCCCGCCCTGGCTACGGGCCTGATAAGCGTAGACGGTGAGTATAGAAGCCGGTATGACGATAACGGGATACATACTTTGTGACGACATGTGCATTTCGTGGGTCCAGTTAAAACAATCCGGGATATAGGGACGCCAAGAAAATATGTAGCCGCAGCCACATGGCCACTGTCAGATAGCGACAGGAATTGGTCTCGAAAGTCATGCGCTTTCCTTCCCATAAAGTGCCATCCTTACGCCCCACCTTCCGCTCATCGTCCTTATGCACCACAAGCACAGTTGTTTCAACTATTCGTTTTTGTTGCGGAAAATGTAGGGTGGTTATTGAATAGTGGTACAGATCATCCGTATCAAGGCTACGTGTTTCTTGACTCCTACACAGCCAATGTAGGAAATCTAAGCCTTGTTTGACGTTGGCACAGCTCCGAGGAAAGATAGAGAGGCTCGTTCAGGAAAGCGGTTGGCGGATATTGCGCTCATGCTATTGAATGGTCTTGCATTCGATACCGTTTTATTGCGATAGCAATTATATGGACAGTCTCGGCTGGATTTTGCCGTCGCCGTCATGCACCGTATATGTATAAGTATGTATATATATATAAAAGCCCCAAAGAAAAATAATTCAGAAAACTGCTTCCGAAGCGCGGAATCGAACCAGGGACCTCTTGTTCCGCAGCGAGTGGCGCTATCCACTACGCCACGAAACGCAGATCCTCCACGTAGCTAACGGCGAGCGTTATATACATACCCCTTACCGCTGGACGGACTCACAGACGGCAGGCGATAATAAGCTTTCTTCATTACCAGCGAGATGGCGCTAGCAGCGCGACGGGCGCATTTAAAAGTCGTCGTCGAGCTCGCTCGCTTCTTATATTTGCGCAGCGAGAACATTGCCCTTCCGTTGTCTGCTCGCGCGGTTTTCTCGCGGTGAGGGGAAGAGGAATGTTTCACGCTTTCACCGTGATGTCCGCGCTCATGTTACCGAGCGTACGAAAGTCACTCGAGCTGAAGGGACGCCGCTAAACGAACAACAGAAGATGAGCGCGAACTATCAAGTGTCACCTTTTTCAGTTATCCTGCTAAACAAAAAGAACGAAAGAAGGCTAGTTTCAAGTTGGAAGCAAGCCCATGGTAAATACTTCTGGAGCTCCCTTCCTGAAGCAGTTTGTCCTATGTTACTGTTCAGCTACTCATCACCAACCAACGAACAAATTAGCAATTTTTACGATGAACAAGTTTTCACTTTCAAAGTTGTATGAAAGTTGAGGTGGGAAACGGGTCATCACAAGCTACAGAGACGTAAAGACCTCTTTGTAGCAAAAATGCACAAGGAAATCAATACGGATTTCTCAGAAAGGAAGGCTTCTAATTCAAAGAAAATTATTCCTGGTCTGGGGATCTAACGCGGGAACAACGCCTTTCCGGGACGGTCGTCTACCATTTGAGCTAAGCAGGAAGCCTCCGGACGTATAACCCTTCCATCACCTTGCGGGATTGCGCAGAACTCAATTATCATACATGGGCGTAAAATTGAGCATGTAGTAGCCGCAGTGTTTGCCTCAACGTTTGCCCAGCAACCAATTCATAAGAGAACACAAGAACGCCAAATAGTGAAACATGACTTCCTCGAGATGCCACGAGCACTCCAAATTGAATCCGCGTTCCGATTTTGCTTTAAGACCGTTGCAGCGCATCTAGAAAGTTCGCATCATCAGTCGCCGTCAGGATGAAACCGTAACATTCGAGGGCCACCAGAGTTCGTTGTCCCTTTGCCCAGACGTGACATTAGTGCCAACGACCGATTCAAAGAAGGCGCTCTTCTGTCGCTTCGAATAAACGGCGCAGTGTCTACGTATATATAAAAGCCCAGCGTCTCCAGACTTCACTCTCGAGCTCGCTTATCCGTCATCTCGAAGCCAAAACAGATCGAGCTTACCGATAAGAGAGCCACCTACGGTATGTATTTATACCTCGGAGCCGCGCCGCTCAACAATAACGGGCTGTGACGTAGCGCCTTCTCTAGAAAATGAACCGCGCAACAAATACACACACGCGCGCACACATACACACACACACGCACGCGCACGCACAAACACACAAAATGATCGCTCACTACTACGTATATACATACTAGCCAGAGGTGAGTGAGCACTTCCGACTTCACACGAACGGTATTTCATTACGTCATTGGGATTAGGCGGGCGCAAAGTGTCACGTGGTTCAACGCCCCCTTTCGAATACTTCCGAAGGCTTTCTCGGCGCGTAACGGCGAGACCGATCGACATCGCGACTGCGGTCGCGATCTCGCGAGAAGTCCGTGGATTAACGCCACTTCGTGACGCAGGTGCTCCATTCCCGCGAGGGGCTTTTCGCTTCTCAAGCAGCGCCGCCGCGGCCGCCATCGCCATCGCTCTAGCGGCGGTGTTTCCTCAAACTATGAAAGAGATCCGTCATATATGTTCTCTGGATCCGTCGTCTGCTACGCACCGCGCAAGCAGACGACATATCCGTATGCCCGGACTCCTTTGCTTTATCCGCCGTCTGCTAGCGACCTCGCCGGTAATCAATGTTGGGCAACGGGTGCGCCCTCGCGCGGCCATCGGTCAAACTTTGGAGATTTCTCTTCTACTTTTTGTCTCTATATACTACTTTTTGCATATACAAAGTTCATTTCGACCTCGGTGCGGAAGAAAGTTTCAAAGGACCCCGCGAAGGCGGGCCGTACTCAGCAGCTCGTTTAGCTGTTTTTCTTATGTGTTTCTTTTTCCGTGAGATCGTTCATAATCCAAATTTGCAAACTTTCATATACCCCGCGCTAAGCAACAGGATATTTTGCGAAATGAGGGAGATATACGGAATAAATTACTGTGTTTACTCGTGACGTTTCTTTGCATTCAACGTATTTCTTCTTGCGCTTGTTCTGGTCGAATGGATTAAAATCGCTACAGGTTAGTTCCTATACGGGGAGGCGGGGATCTTAAGCGTTGTGTGTTGATGATGTTTGCCGTTGGGGGGGGGGGGGGGGGGAGGGGGTAGGGCCGGTCACGTGGCGCATAGCATGTATACAAGTGATACCCTTGTACAGTCGAATAACATTTGTCTATACAGCGGTCGAGCGAGTGGCTGTGGTTGCTGCCGCCATCCGCAGCTGCTACCTCGCGTTAGTTACCAGCTTCCGTTCATGCTTGAATTGTAGCCAGGGTTGCCACTGACTTTCGAGTAAATGTCGCCAAACGACGAGCAAAAAGTCGCCATTTTTTTACAAATTTCGCCAAAAAAGTCGCCGTTCTAGATATGTGCGGCATACCTAGTAATAACAATTTCCACTCAAGTATAGCCCCGTTGAATACAGTACCATCCAAAACCATTAAATTATACTGACGTTTCTCAATGACAGTCGTATCGCCCGCTTCATCATGGGAGTGCACGGTGCTGCTGCTCCGACTAGCCGCAAGATGTGCGTGGTGGCGCAAGGGTGAATGAATGAAGCGCTCATGATATCCTTCCATCCCTGTCCGCTCGTTTCAAAGGTAAAAGTGTGGTAAACCTTCGGCGAAAACCGTTGTTTGTAGACAGCTTTACGTATACCCTTATATGAATTAAAAGGATTAAAATGTTTATTGAAGGTAACACGACAGAATCCTTACAGGAACCGATCATTAGCCAGTCTTACACCTTTTCAGTGTGAACTAATATGATACCGGACGCCACTGACCCTTTCTTATAGTCGTCACTTATATCTACACACGTCAATCCGATGCGTTATTAATGAACCAGTAGACAATGTAAAATGTTATATAGCAATTGTTTTCATTGCACATGCTCACCGAGAACAGTGGAAAATGCTTCAATAAATAATTTTTTTATTGCACAAATAGTCCGCATACCGCCTCTCTTCGTTATTCCAAAACAGTCTTTACGAGCTGAATTGGGGGTACTACAACAGTGAATAAGTCGCCAAGCTATTCAGAACAGATGGAGCTTTGGCGGAACAAATGGTCGGAACACGCGGCAAACCCGTGGTCTAGCCCCTTCAGAAGCGAAATTTCAGAGAAGCTTGAAGCACCTAAAGCCATAAACTTACAGTCAAACACTGCCCTCTCGCAATTTGCAAGGCAGTCCGCTGACTTACATTTTGCTAGAATGTCGCTGGGGGACGTTCCGGTACCTCCTGCATCTAGATGGGATCCCGGACTAAGGACTCCCCTCACCGATCTTCTCACAGAACATCAAATAAACGTTTTATTTTCTCTGTAGATGAATTGAGAAGATACGAGTTACAGGACGGACATACCGAATGACGCGTAATGTGCACATTCTACTCGTGGGTCTAAAACCAAGGAAAATACAGAGAATGTTGCCGCTCATTCGTTGGGAAGACACTGAGCTTGGGATGCATAACTCAGTGGAGACCTAAGCCGAAAATCGCCAGAAATTCGCCATGTCGCCATTGATAATTTTTGGTCGCCACGGGCCTCTCAAATTCGCCAATTTGGCGAAAAGTAGCCACCATTGGCAACCCTGATTGTAGCACAAGGACCTAGCCTGCGGTATGGCTAGGTTTGGTATCATTACGCGGTGTTGGCTTCTGCATATTTTTGCAGAGAACGACAGCTAAAGCGCCTCACTGGCTGCTCCAGACAAGTGTGATTCAGATTGTACATTCCATGCACCACGTATGAAATACAAGCGAATACAACCGTATACAAGTAACTTAAGAACGCTTGTCACTGAGTGTCCGTAGGATAGGCCCGGAATGCTTCCGGCGTTAAATAACGGTGACGCAAAGAAAGAAACAAGAAGATAAGAAAGAGCACTGTCATCGCTGCATTTTGCAGTTGTCTCCAGTGACGTGTACGCGCGTACAAACCGAAAGAAAGGCGTTGTAAGTGGTCGTACAGACCTTACAGAGTACATGCACTCGCTTACGCGACCACCCTCTACTCACCTGAAAGAAAGAAAGAAAGAAAGAAAGAAAGAAAGAAAGAAAGAAAGAAAGAAAGAAAGAAAGAAAGAAAGAAAGAAAGAAAGAAAGAAAGGATAAAATGCTCGCGCCTGCCCGGGTGGTCCCTCTCCAACTCATCGCGTTCCAGGCATCCATTAGGAAGCCGCACAGAAAGTCAGGCTTCGTCTCAGCTCATTTGGCGGCCATTTTGTTGCCCCCCGCCCACCCTCAGGAAAGACGAACAACCTGGCAGCAGCAACGCCGCTTCGCCCTTCACCTTAGCCTCTTCTTCTATACTCTGTATCTCTTTCTTTCATAGCAACCTTGGTTCCTTCGAGACTTCCTTACTTCCTTCACTCCTCTCCCTTTCTTTCTATTCTTTCTCTCTCTCCTTGATTCTATAGTTTCTTTTCTTACTCGGACTCAGCGCCCCCTCTGTTTGCGCGTCTACCCTTTTTACTTTATTGTACGTCTCATTATTTCCTGCCTTCGTTCCTTCCCGAATGATGCTTCATTTCTTGCTCCTTTTCATTGTGTATTTATCACGGTTCTTCGATACCTTAGTCATTCATTTCCTTCTCGAAGTCAGCACCTTCTCCTTCTCGACTTGCGCGTGTCCCGTTAATGTGCCGTTCATTTTTTCGTCTTGAATTCGCAAGCCTGTCAGCGACGCGTTCGTTTTCCTCGTACACAACTCTTAAATAGGTGCAGCACGGAAGAGGTAACTCCACGGCTGTGGCTGTGAGAGAGCTGGGCAGCTTAAGGAGTTGTGTGCGTAGTGCGCATGCGTCGTCTCTAGCTGCCTCCAGCAGTACGCAGCTTCACTTAGCACACCGAAAGTTTAAACAAATCTGGACTACTCAGTCATACTGTATCATAAGCGCACTGCAAAGAAATCTGGATGTCGCGCAAGCGGACCAGCCAGAAAAGAGAGAATAGCTCTTGCATGGTTGCAGCGCACTCCATGCAAGCAATGCCCGGACAACTGAACTTTCTAGGCCTCAAAAATGCTGCCGTGGATTGCATCCATATACAGCGAACCTAGCAAACCTCGCCCAGAAATCTGTCGAGGTGTCGAAAAACCATTTGCCCTGGTTTTGCGACACCTCGACAGATTTCTGGACGACACCTGGTGTACTGCCCTCCTGACAAGTGCTGTACACCGCACTTAAAAGTTTCGACAATGTTGAAAACTGCTTGCTAACAGGAAGACTCTTCCACCTTACTGTTTTCTTCTGCGTTTTCTATTAAAAGACGACAATGAAGCCAACAAAACGCAAGTCAAGCCTAAGACAAAGGTTTAGGAGAAGATGGAAACTAGAAGAGATAAATAGCGGACCAGGCAGTATCGCTTGAGTTAACATTTAAGCTCGGGTATTTCGCTGCAATAGGGCGGAGTAACTTTGTCGAAATGTTCGCTCTTTCGAAATTTCTCATCCCTTTAAGTTCCCGCCTGTGACTTGTAGAAATGGCTCGTGTCTGGCTCGGACATGGCTCACAATGGAGCAGTCGAGCCGCCTGGCGTCGAGTCTAATCCAGAAACTGTTACAAAAAAAAAAAAGGGTTCCACATATGAATATTACAATACCTTGTATGCGAAGCGCAGCTCCCAAACGTTCTTCGTTTCCCCGTGCAGGAGGACGTCACTCCTGGACGATTGGCGCACGCCCGGTGGCAACATGGTTGCTGCCACCAGCGTGGCTCCGGCGCCGGCCTGGTCCGAGATGGACGGCACTGGCACCACGTTTCGGACGACGGGCTCCAAGTACACGCCTGCAGAAGAAGAACCAGAGATCAGTAACCATCCGCACGACTGCAGCCTTCAGCGTGAGCCGAACGACCGTACAGAACGCACAGTTATGATGCTATAGTAACAGAAGCAAATCTATGGACGTGGTTAATATTTCCACTCTACATCGTAAGCATTGTACACGAATTATGGTATAAACGAAAAACCACATTGATGAAACAGATGGCACACAGACGCGTGTTTCTCGTCTGCTTCACTTATGCCATAGCGCAGACGACGGACAATGAAAACAGACAAGCACACACAACAATTAAGTAGAGATAAAAATTTAGTCCCTTTAGCATACGTTCAGGACAGCACAGATGAATGCCTGTGTTTTGGCGAAACAATCATTAAATTGCTTTGAAGTTGACAGTCGATTGCATTGTTATTTCCTATTGCTCGTTCAGTGTAGGTCGTCAAGACATCGCCACCGGTTCAAGTTGATGAGACCTAATCACCTTAATACAGATTCTACTCAGCCTATGCGCTAATTATAACTTGCAATCACTCGGCATAACCGTTACAAGGCAAACACAGCGCACAGTTCACGAAGACCGACAAAAGCAACACGAGGCACAGGCGCTGACCCATACCCAGCACTGTGCATTACCGCCGCTTGCTAAGTAGTGCACAGTTACAACGCCTGGTAATGTTGCGGGAAATCTCATTTGTTTTGCGTAACATACCCAAGGCACTTACACTGTAAGCGTAAAACGTTATTGTATTTGTGCAAGCCAATCACAGCCACAATGTGTATGTTATATCGACTTCTTCTCGGGGCCTATCTCCGAAAGATTTCGCTCCACCTGCTGTTGTGTAAGAATGTAACGTTGTCGTCGTGTTTAGCGTAAACCTTCCTCTATTGTTCGGAAGCGGCGGCTGTCTGGCCTACTGATATCTAAAACAAAAAAATAGCGGAACCTCAATTGACAGCGGTTTTCTTTCTCTTTCGCTACAGACACGTCTGATATATTTCCTGGTTATGTCACTGTCATGCAGTGACGTAGTAACTGATTCAAGCAAAAAAAAAAAAAACCTGCAGCTGCATTATGCTCACTAATTTGACTATGCTGCTGCAAAAGGGGTAGGAAGCTGGCCACACCGCATGCAAAGGCACTCTCACTACAGCTAACTCTGCCTTCGACAGATACGTTGACATCCGCATCTCGACAGCTCCGCATCTGCACAATTCCTTCGTAAACAGCAACGTTAGAGAAACGAAAATATCAAGTTGCCGCGGCTGCTTCCTGATATCTCATTTAAGAAAAAGAAACATCGCTGTCATCGCGGCCGTGGAGGTTACACGACGAATCAAATCAAAACAAGGGTAAATGATGCTTTTAGAGAATATAACAAGAAATTAAGGAGATCCGGCGTGAGAGCGCACGTTGTCAACTCTCAACGACCCGACCTGCGCCGCATCCACCGCATCTACACGGCCGATGCGACACCATCTCACCATCCAGCCCGCAATCAAGCAGACAAGCAAACACGCACGCACGCACACACACACACACACACCAGCTTCACGTCCGCTCCTATATGTAGCGTCCGCAGGCGTCCGCAGGCGTCTGCGCATAGCGAGGGAGCTATCGCAGCGCCAGCAACGGGAGTAGGCGCCTCTAAGTCTAGACAGTCGGCGCGACAGTGTGGCGCCACCAACGCGCGAAGCTTCCCTTGGCCCTCCCTGCGTCCGCACTGTCCCTCGCCTTAGCATCTGTATCCATGTTTCGCCGGTTTCGCGACGTCGACGCAGCGTCTTTGCAAGTCGCTGAACGCTGAACTGCAACGCTGCAACTGCTGCTAGTCGCGAGAAGGAAACAGATGTAAAGCCTCCTCTGGGCGATGGACTGGATGGACGCCGAACCTGGCCGAACGGCCGAACCACGTGACGAGTTCGGTTGCGTCCGTTGCGTCAGTTTATTTCTCCTCTGTTCAGCGGTGGGTCGGCGGTCGGTTTAACGGTTCTCTGTAATAGCGCTCTTGCTGCGTGGATTGAGCTTCGCTGATTCTCGTTTCATTCTAGATCTGACGTCACTACGCTGGCCGTGTTGCGTGTCAATGGTTGCGGCAATTTGGATCGTGATTGGTTATCAATTTGCATCGACCGTGTTTCAAGGTACCGTCTCTAGTCCAAGTGCGAAGGAGGCTATGTTGCAGCGCTACATACGAAAATAGGAAGGTGAGCAAGAATCTTCATCACTTCTCAATTGTGTTACAATCGGTACCGTGTTATTTTATATCGGTGTCACACGGTACAGTGCTGATCGCGAATAAACCCAATCGGAACAAGTTTTCTCAGCAGTGATTGGCTACTTTCTGGAGGTGTCGTAAGATAAACAACTACAATCGAGAAATCAGATCCGGGTCAGACCCGATTGCGATCGTAAGCGACCGTGTTACGCGTTCTTTTTTTTTTTTGCTTTTTGTGCATAATTCAGGTCGCATCCAATTTCACTTAACGGTGCGGTCTTGGTCAGTGTATCACACAGCGTCCGCAAGAACTTGGTAAAATTTAATAAAAAACTGTTACTTAGATTTCCTTTCGTGCTTTTTTTAATATTCTCAATCAAATTTTTTTCAATGAATAAACTCGATCAGCTTGTTCTAACCTCGGGCTGCATGCTCATATGCTCATAGTTGAGTTCATATGTGGACGTTGTTATACGCAGGGATGTGCGGTGCCTTATGTATGAGAGTACGTGACGTCATTTTACTTCAAGATTATCCCGCGTCTTCGCTGTGCCTGTGTTACGTTATCAAAACTTTGCTTTATGTTTGCATTGAGATATCGCTTATTTACAACGTATCACTCACGGAGCAGAAAACTTCCGAGACTTTTTCGGTTTCCGTACGGAAGCCGAAACGTCTCGACGTCGCAGTCGACAACTGGGCTAGTTGGTTTCACTGTTTCTGCAAGCGCTCTTTGTGTCTCCTTCGTCGATTTTGTTTGCACTGCTTTAACCATAATGGTCTCGACGATCTTAAAAACATTGCAATTTTTGGTCAGCGTTTTTCTGGGTTGGAATTTCTGCATTATACTTCCTCCCAACAGGACGATTTGTCGTGGAACCAACGATTGCTACAAACCATTCGACGTCACACGAAATTGTCTGTAGTGTTGTTGAGAGCTGTGGCAGGTTTTAATAGAGGTTACGTTACCAACACGCATGAGGATACCTTACTTTCATCTGTAACAGCGATCTTTTATTTTTTAATTAACCTAGCATTATAATTAACCTAGCATTTACATTGGGAGAAGGAAATCACTGTCTCTATTTAAGTATCATACGAAATGACTTTATTTGGAGCACTTATGAGTAAATGCTAGCTAGGTTCACACTTGCAGCTCAGTATTTGGGAGCCACTACAGCATTTTTTTTAAAAGAAAACCTCCTTGCTTTAGACGCCGCTCCGTTCCCCGAGCGGACGAAACAGAGCGGATCGCGATGGGATATCACGTGCCTCGCGTTCCATCGCCAACGCGCGGCTCACTTTTTAAGATCCCAAATACGTGGAGGCATTCATGCGTTACTCGCCGAACGCTGTGACGTTTTTCAAGGAAAGGCAAAGAAGAGTAAAAGCAAGGGCTACGCAGTAAAGGATGAAGGTAAAACAGGCCGTGGCGTGTGCGCTCGTCTGTGTATGTGTGTGCGAGTGTGTGGGTGTGAGTATACACGAGTCAAGGGCCTTGATAACGAAATGCTCTAAATGCTTAGTTATCGGGTCAAATGTTTAATTATGCATACGTCTAGGTACAGTGGCTATCATGATATGCTATCGTGATACTGCGATTGCGTCTAGCTACCGTGATATGCGTAGTTATCAGACATTCAAAATGCTCATTTATTTTGTCAGTTTGTTGTAGAGACGAATTCGTCTGCATTTTATGCGCGTCTTTTGTGCGCCCATGGATGTGTTGGTGTGCGCTAGGGTGTTTCTATTGTTTGTGCGCGCGAGCGCGTCGAGTAAGTGTATTTGTTATGTGTTGTCGCCATGTGTGTATATGAACTCACTTGTGGCCACCCCCGCCCCCCCCCCCCCGTCTCTCTGTTGTGTGCATTTGCGTTCTCCTCGTAACGCTTACAATTACTCCATCTGTGTGTGCAGTTTCCATGGCTTGTGTTCCTGTAACGCGCTTAGAATCTGCGAACACGTCAACTTCTCCAGCGTTTGCAAAGGCGCAGAGGAAAGCCAACCACTGGTGTGCTTCGTTATTAACGTGAAAGCCTTAGAAGCGTCGTCAAACGCGAAAATTGACCGTCGGCGTCCCGCGGCGTCGCGCACTGCACTAGTGATGAAAAAAAAAACCGTCAGAACGTGATGACGTTACCATATGACGTCACACATAGCTAAAATTTGTGACGTCAGCATCACGTCACCGATTCGGGCGTGACGTCACACGATGCCGCCATCACAAGGCTTTCACGTGATGCCGCCGTCACATGACGTCGTAGCATGGTCAAAGGTGGGCTGGTCTCGCAGGCAGTACAAAACCAGGTGAGGTGCCTCCGATCCTGGAGGCAGTGCAAAACCACGCTGGTTGCACAAAGCTCTCGAAGGGCGACGGGGCAGGATCAACACATCGACTGAGAAGCAAAAGAAGATGGCTTTCGCCTTCGAGTCGTCTTAGGTGAAGGCATAAGGAACCCTGTGAGTTTTCTCCAAAGCATTCACCGCATTGGACGGAGAGCCAAAGGTGAGCTCAGATTTCTTCTTTTTTTCGATCTACGCTCTATATACGCTTCGAACCTGAAAAGCCATTACCTTTCCACCGTTGGAGCAGAGCCTTTGTATGCAGGTCGGCCTTATCGGCCAACGAACCCGCAATCATTTCTCCTCGAGAGCTCGAACAACAGCATCACCACTTCGACACGCCGAGCGGAGCAATCAGGGCGTGCGCGATTAACTTTGGGGCAGACGCTTCGCATTTGTTATAGAGCGATAGCTGTAAGCTGCGTTTAAAAAAAAAATACTTGCAACTCCGTACCGTTACAGTTGATTGAACCCGCAATTAAGTGAGTGCGATGTTGTAATTTTTAACGATTAGGCGGGTGCGAACAACACTTACGGCTATTTGTGGCTAGTATACCCCGACTTCGCCGCTTCGAAGTGTCTCTGCAAGGGGAGATCGGGATAAATCCCGGGTTGCAGGGAATGTTTTTTAACAAACGTTCCTTTTTTTTTACTTCGAAAGCTTGTCATTGGGTGAGCCAAAAGTAGTGTCCGAAATACATGAACGAATTTGATTCGTGCAGAAACTATAGGTGTGGTGACGGTGAGAGATGGTCCGTGTGTCCAACGATCAAGGCGGCGACACCTGAGAGGCGTGTTGCGCGGAGGTGGCGAAGACGCCTTAAATGCGGACACTGAGCAAGTCGCGGAACGTTAGTGTCACTGTCACGTCCCATTGATTGTTGCCTCACTAAACGGGTACGAGGTATCGTGGTTTGTTTTAATGATATATCATAACTCACATCATGGCAGCTTGCCCAGAAGCGATATGATAAAAGTTCATCAGCATGTGACGAGTGACGAGTGTTTTTCTAAAACGCTCAATGCCTTCAGCAAGTCCCCCGCTCTCCCCGAAAAAATTGCTGCCTGTGGGCCTGCGGTGACGCAAATCACGTGGTGTTTTGTAGAACTTCACTCGCCTCCAGTTTTTCGCTTTTGGGGGTACCGCTCAACGAGATACTTTAAGGCCTTCGCCATAAAAAAATTGACAGTCACATAAGCTAGACTAAGGATATCATAAGCGCAAGGCTATGCTCTCACGCGAGGTTCATTAAATTACTTTCAAGTTCTCAGTTTATTGCATTGTCATCCGCCCCCTTTGCCCTGAAGTTTTCAGCACCTCACCGTATGTTCCAATACCCCCGGGACCGGCCCACATCTGAAGAAGCTACGAAGGTTATGTGATGACGTCATAACAGAACGTCAGTGATGACTTCATGTGACATCTTCCTCTTAGTATCAATTGATGTGTCCGCTAGGTCACGTGACTTTTTGTAAAACACCTGCTATAGTATCTTTGTTGTACACTGGAAGCAAAACCCAGTATTTGCGGAGTATTTATGCCACACAACTATAAACGTCATCTGGCTTGCTAGCATTTCCTTGTTTTGAAAACGCGGCTCTCGCCACTTTCCTATCAAGGATGGTACGTCACGCTGATAGCGCGCACGCCGTTCGTGACCGGGAAGTGCCGGGACCACTGTGATAACGCAAGGACACTTGCGTTATCACAGTGGACACTGATACTGATAACGCAAAGGACACTGATAACGCAAAGACGACGATTATAGTTTTGCGGGAGCAATACTCCCCGAATACAGGATAGCTAGGTGCCGGGCTAGTTCATATCGCATTTTCATATAAAACTATGAGCGCAAGTAGATGACGCAGGACGAAGAAGGGAAACACCTGAGGTGTGTGTTTCCCGTATTCGTCTTGCGTTGTCTATTTGCACTGAAAGTTTTATATGAAAACACACTCCCCAAATTCTGTCCCCAAATACTCCATTTTTTTAGGGTGAAGCTTTCGCTGTATCTATAATCTAGTTATTTTTGCTATATATAGCTGTAGCCTTTCGTGTTGCAGACTTTGGTACCATTCGTGTTGACGCCGATGCTGGACCGCGGACGCCGCATATTTTCACTCACGAGACATATGAGGCTTTCGCTCTAATAACCGCAACAGAGCATGCGTGAACAAACGTTAACGACCATGCATACAGTGTCAGCGATGGTGCAAATGAAGGACGCACTCATTTGAGACGAATGTATACGTTCCTAAAGGTGCGATGTGACCTCGGAACACGTTCTCACTGCCTCGGACGATTTCAGTGAGCGAGGCCGCGTACAGCCTGTGGCTGCTTCGGACATCAGTCATCCGAGCCGAACGGATACGTAACGATCCAGCAGCGGATCAATCCATCAGCTGCGAAACGGGGCGCGAGCGTTAGTATATGCGTGCGCGGCACCGCGGGCACGAAAACAGCGTGAAGGACTTGTCACGGTCGGGCATATACGCAGTGCACTTTGATTGCGTGCGAGTGTACGGCTTCGTTTCATTTTCTAAGTTGCCGAGTCATTCTTAGTCTCAACTCGGCCCTAGGTTTCACAGCTGCGTTAGTTAACCACGTAATAAAGCTTGTAATACTTCAAAACATACCATATACGTGCGTGCTTTCTTAGCATTTCGTGGTGTGGTCCTGGTTATCCGTTTTAAGAAGCATACAACGAAAACTCACAGTTTTTCATTGTATGCTTGTCAAAGAGAACATCGAAATTCATTAAAAGCTGGTCTTCGGAGTAATCTCGCCATACATGGTGCCAAGTATGGCCGCATGCTCAGCTTGTCAGACGTTACGCTCCTGAAACGAAACTGTGATAGGCGTGCTAGGAGATATTTGAAGCCTTTATTAAAAGCCAAAGGGGCGAGCGGTGTATAAGGTAAATACTAGATAAGGGAGTCCTCTACCTGGCGTCACTTACTTGATGCAAATGTAACCTAATGTTTCGTCATGCTTGTTTTATTATTTATTTGTATGCATAAATATCCTTCGTTTCTTCCAATAAGTATTAACCCTGTAAAACCCAGTGTATCATATATGATACATTAAAAATAATGCCTCAAAAGAGGTAATAAGCCCGTCAAAGCTTCATGGAAAAACCATTATTGCATATTTAACATGTTATAATGAAGTTACACTGAGTTATTCATTTAATCAAATTAATTAATTAATTATAATTAAGCGTAATTAAGTTATGATCGAAATAAAATTTCACCCTTTTTTTTCTTAAAATGAACTCTACACGAAGAGTAAATATAGTGAGTGTTTTTTCACAATTTTTCTGAAGGCAGAACGCCTTTTGGGCATTACAGGGTTAAGTTGGCAGTCAGCGCCCGTCTCGTGTTTTCCTGCGTTCGTCTCGTGTTTGTGCTGGTAATTCCTGTTTTGAGACATGTGCCAACTAGACCGCCTTTCGCCACTTTTTTCAAATCGAAAACTCACAGGATTCCTTATTCGTTCGCCCTAGACGACTTGAAGGTGGAAACCATCCGGTGTGGCCGTTTTACCGTGCACTTTATATCGACGTCCAACGTTCACTATTTAACTATAACCAATCTAACTCTAATTTAAACTTTCAACAAATAATCTTCACGAACTCGGTATTCCCTCAATTTGCTTTATCATCATATACACGCACTATCACGCTTTCACTCGCTTTTGCATTGATTTCGCTTCCCTAAAGGTCACGTGATCTTTTACGTTGCTTCACTTCTCTCACGTCGGCTTTTCGTTGAAGGCTGCGGTAGCATGACGCATAAAAGGCTTTCGCCTTAAGGAATACGTGTGTTCTACTTTGGATCTGCGTCATTCCGTTAAATGCTTCGCTGACAACGATGCGTTTTTTTTTTAGATATACGCCGCATTTTTCCCACCTTCGTATCTGTAAGAGTACACTATTCACCGAGGTACACGTCGAAGTTATTTTCTGGTGATGAGCTAAATTCAGTATGAAGGTTGACAACCTTGAAGCTTTCAGCGTGGTCGAAGCGCGTAGCCCAGTATTCTAAGAAAAAAAAAAAGGAGATTACCTGTTACCCTTTTTGGTCAGTCCTTACTTGCAATATATCGGCCGTCGCGGTGACTCAGTGGTTATGGTACTGGCTGCTGACCAGAAGGTCGCGGGCTCGATCCCGGACGCGGCGTTCGCATTTCAAAGGAGGCGAAATGGTACAGAGGCGCGTGTACTTTTCGATTTAGGCGCACGTAGAGAATCACAGGCGCCAGAAATTTCCGCACCCCTTAACGGCGTCACTTATAATCATATCGTGGTTTTGGCGCGCAAAATCCCGGCAATTATTATTATTTACTTGCAACATATATATAACTCTCTTTAACGATACAATTTAACTCTTTTTCGGAGAGTCTCGCCTCCAAATACTCCCCAAAGAGGGTATAATAATCACAAAAGAAAGCTAACGCGGATCTTTTAGTAAGGTTGTGATACATCAGGACTTCCAGCCCGCCACGGTATTCTAGTGGTTATGGCGCTCGACTGCTGACCCGAAGGACGCGGGACCGAGTCGCGGCCACGGCGGCCGCACTTTCGATGGAGGCGAAAATTCTTGAAACCCGTGTACTTAGATTTAGGTGCACGTTAAAGAACCCCAGGTGGTCGAAATTTCCGGAGCCCTCCACAACGGCGTCCCTCATAATCATGTCATGGTTCTGGGACGTTAAGCTCCCAACAATATTAATTTATAATAAATTATAAAGTCACGACTTATGACAAAGAATAGCAGGTCATCATTTTCTTTTGTTCTTATAGTGTACGTATAGTACCGAACCACGAGGAGTTACGCATCAGTCGCGTGACTTCCTCTAACAACCAAGGAAAAGAAAAACCGGCGGGAAATACGTAACTATGCGTGGGAATAACCGACCGTGGACGAAAGTTTCGTAACCATAACCATGCCGTAAAAAGAGCACGTAAGGAAGTCTCGCTTACCCCCGTATTCATGCATACCACTCTCGACAACCCCATAACAATCACCGAGACCCCGTGACGAAATCGAACATCAAGATGCGAGCGAAACAAAACGCAGCGAACGAAAATTAAAGGTTCTATAGGCACAGGGAGGCGATGGCGTCAGATAATGGCTCAGGTCAACAACGGCTTCGACCCCGGAATTGGCTCGGCCAACGGCATTCTGCATTTTTCTTTCTCCTTCCGCATTATTTATAGCCTCGCGGTCTGGATCATAAATAACGGCTTCGTCTCGGCTCGGCTCTAGAAGAAAACGTCGGAGCAGACGATATAGAAAGGCAAGCCGTATACAAGTGCAGACGACAAGATAAAGAAATATACATAGGAAGCCAGAATACTGCCTTACGGGCTGCAGTGTTCAGTTCAGGCTGAATCTGATCTACGACGGTACGAGCGTGCGTTGGAATGAAGAGGGAAAGTAGTGGGTAATCAAAATGCAGGCGATAAATAGAATGAATTGCCGAAGGGCACGCCATGTTGCGGGCGGGCGTCTCTTTTTTTATCTTTTGCAGACGACGAACGGCGCGTTAAGGCTTAACATCGGAAGCAGACGAACAACGCAAGAAGCGCTTTAAGAGAACACGTCCTCTAGGCACGCGCTCTGCAACGCAAGCAGACGACAGCGTAAAAGAGAAAAAGATAATGGCGGCGCAGCGGCTTAAGTATCATGCAAAAAAGCACACAAAACCGTGTAAAAACACTGCAGAACGCAGACGCCGAACAGTAGAATATCGAGTGAGAAGCAGACGAAACTTATAGCTGCGGAAGAGCGCCTCAGAGTGCAAAATACGAAACAGAGGCGAAAGTATATCGAGAGATAAAATGGCGTCGCCTCCGCCCCACCCTTCCCCACCGGAACATGCGTGCACGCGTGTATCCATGGTTGCGTGTGCCTCGCGGGGAGGGTTGGTTGAGCCGACAGATGCGCTCCGCGCGAAACCGTAAAGACCAGCAGTATATAGAAGAAAGCTAGTGCGCCGCGCACGCCATCATCCCAAAACCGGGGCCTCCTAATAAAGCCGCGGCGCGCGCGGGCCGAAGAAGAACGATGCGCACAGCTTTCCTCGCGGGAGGTGGAGCGCCGCGGCGCGGCCACTTTCGCTAAGCCTAACCAGTCTTCTCACGGGGGGACCCCTTGTGTTTATTGAAGAAGGAGGGTGTGCCGCTCCCGATCACCATTTTTTTTGTTTCCTACCTCGCGTTCCGTTTTTTTACGATTATATTTTTTTTCAGCGCGTACATGTATGCAGTGTGCAGCTATAGCGATGTCGACTACCTCCACCCCCCTCCGCCGCCATCTTCCACCCTTCTCGGCTTTCGTAATTCTTTTTCGAGGTCGAAAACCTCTACGGGAGGGGAGTATGCACAAACCGTCACGACGCGAGGGTAAGCGCGCCGTCGGTTTAGGGTTACGCAACGGAAAAAAAAGAGGCGGCGAAAGTCGTGCAAATACAGCCGACGCATGGCATGACGACGGTAGCAGACGACGTAAGACTTTCGCTGAAGGCAGACGTGTAGTGTACTACACGTATAAGCTAAAAGCCTTCTGCTTCGGCAGTAGACGTACACGTCTGCTTACGAAGCAGAAGGCTTTTAGCTCATACGAGGGTCCGGTTCGTGATAGGGCCATAAGTTGCCGAGATTTTTTTTTTTTTTTTTCCGCGCGCATGCGGCAATCCGGTCGACGACAGCAGTGGGCGGGCTCGATTGCGTGCGAGTAATTAAAACGGCGAATGAATCGTGCAGCACGCTTGTCTTGGCTTGGCGCGATTGGTTCTGTTTTCATTCAGCCATGCAGGCCATGCTAGGCGCCACTATGCCGTAACGAGACACTCGATAAGTCTTTGTTCTTATATTTATGGGCATACCGCTGCCGAAAGGAAAACGGGGCGTGCTTCGAGTGAAACATGGTTGATGTTGTAATTGAATAAGACGTCAGCAGCCATGAGAATGTACTTGAATCCTCAGAGTACGCGTAGGCTCCTGCTGACGTCACCGGTTCTACCGCTGTTGGTGTTGCGGGTGTTGAGTTCACTACCGAAATTACTGCAGGAAACTGACACTGCGATAGTTGTTTAACACGCATCTGTGAACGGACTCGATCTTTTTACCTTCTTGCTTGCAAAGCGTCGCAGTGGCCTTATTTGCATCGCGTTCTCTGTCTTTACCGGACTAAATTCTGAAGTTATACCATTTTTATTTCTTTACAGTGGCTGTACAGTCTGTATCTTAAGTGCAGTAAGGTTGCGCACGCGTGAAAGATTACTGGAATATCATGTTATAAGGCACTTGAATAACTTAAAAATGAACAGTTCGCCAAGTCACGAAGCCTTTTGAAGGCAGAAGTATGAGGCTTAGGCAAATCTATCGTAACAATCATTCTGAAGCTGGTTGATCTATCATACCACAGCATTTACAGATACCAGGAAATCTGGAATATCTTACCAAAGATTCATTTGTGATGGACCTTCTTTCGACCAGAATTTCGTAGGTACACACCTACATTCATTTAACAGCATTCATGTCCTGCTGCAAATGCTCAAAATTCCCGGAAGCTACATACCTTTGGGCTGTAACAGGTGAAACAATGTTTCCTCGCGATAAGGGCTATAGCCCTTATCTAACACCTCAACATTAAGAAGTCATCAGCTGATTTAGCTGACAGTTTAGGGTAAGCTGTGCTACGAAGACAGCAACAGAGGTGCAGCGGCCCGCCCGCAATCTTACACAGCCGAAACCGGCGTTGAAGCTGCACAAGGCTTAACTCTCGTTCTCCGTCTACAGCGACACCACGCTGGGATCCGGCATCAGTGCACTCCGTGCAATGTTGTTAGATTAAAGGCAAAAAACACCATCACACACGACAAATACACAAATGTGCAGCGAGAAGAGACCAGAAGGGTACAAGCAGCGTCGTGCTCTTCCTGCAGACGAGCATTCCCGTGGCACGTACATACGATGCAGACGACAGGACATCCATCTTTGGCGAAAGGCCCGAAGCAGACGACGCCGAAGCCACCAAGCTAGTCAAGTACGAGCCGGAATCGGGTGTATAGGCAGACGACAGCCACAAATGCGCTTACGCAGTGGGGGTGTGTGTGCATTGTATATAAACCGCTCAGCCGACAGCGAAAGCATCCATTTCTGCGCACGTGCCCGTGAGGGCAGACGAACCGGAATGAACTGGCCTTACACAGCAGACGACAATCAGGAACGCGCGTGCGCGGCAGACACGGGGGCATTCACATACTGCACGGATAAACGTGCAAGGCTAGAAGAAAAATATTTTTGACTTTACAGAAACGAACAGACCCGACGTTCCGGATCCCACTCTGACCTTTCTACAGAGGTGACCGGGGGTCACCTGAAAGCAGTGTTTCCATAGCCTTCTTCAGGCTGTGGGGTCACGCCTTTTTTGTAAAGTAAAAGAATTGGCGCAGCTTGCATTAAGCCGCACAAGGCTAGATCACTGCAAAGCTCACGGGAACGTTTCAGTTTTTCTTGTAAAGCATCTCTCCAGAATGCTTGGGTGGAGATCGAACGCGTGCCGGTTTGTGATGATGATTATTTCCTATCTACGACACACGGCAAGCCTCGAGCATAACATCTCTGCAAGGAGAGCTTTTATTTTTAATCAGTACTTTGATTGGTGTCCCATTTTCAACCATATGAACTGGAACGCAGTGTACAGACGACCAGAAAATCTGCTTATGGCGATGCACGGACCGCATGCATTAACCTGAGCAAAAGGAGTGGATGTGCGCAAACAGGATTGAACCGGTGTTACAAAGCAACCGACTAGAGCAAGAACGCACAGTGAGGAACACTGAGTTGTGGCATGGGACATCCACTCCTGCCCGCCGGAACAAACACTTTGCCACAAGTAGACGATCAGCTGCACAGAGCAAAGTGAACAATTCCGGACCACGACAATAAACGCTCGCGTGACGCTCGCATGGGTACATATGGTCAATTACTTTGATAAGGAACGTACAGGCTGAGCACACCACTGCACGCTACTGCAATGAACGGGGGCTACAAACCAAACGTCATGATTTGAAACGCGCCACCATTGAAGACAAAACGCACGGGTGTATTCACTTCTGCATGGAACAAACTTGCCACGTGCAGACGATCGACCGCATGCGCACGGTAATGAATTGCTCCAGACGATGACTAGAAAACCCACGTGCGGCGTTGTGCGTATACAGTATGTATAGTCTCAGCAGACAACAGGGGGGATAGCCGCACAGGAGGGTAGCCGTTGCCGCACGTGCAAACAGTACGAGAGATATGTTACGTAGATACGTGCTGCTAAGCATACGAAACCACGCTGAGAGGCCAACGAACGCGCCTCACGAAACTCGCCGAACGTTCGAACGAACGCTGCCGCTATGAGATACCCACACCTTAGTGCAAACAATACAACCACCTCGGTGTAAATTCGGAGGCCCTGCGCATTCGGCAGGCCCCCGCGAACGTTAACACCCTCACACGTCGTGTGTTAAAGAGTTCGACGGGTAGAGTATAGAGAAACTGTAGAACAGGCAATGGCGGGAAGGCGGCGAGGAGTTTAGAGGGTGAGAGGTGAAATGAGTAGGCTTAGATACACCAGTTTGCAGAGTGAGGCGAGGGGAAGTTGAGGCGGAGAGGTGCGGGTTATCCCGCCGCGCAAATTATAGCCTGCCACTAAAGCACTCCGCTGCAGCCACCAAATATACACCCCTTCTCGCTCTTCCAACCCTCCTGGCTTGCTTCTCGCGGAACCACACTGCTATAGCGAGCCTGCTTTATTGACGCCATCTTGCTTTTGCGAAGCGCAACGCTTACAGGAAAGTCCTCGCAACACTCGACCACAGACTCGGCTACAGCCCCTTCTCAACCGCGTCTGCAACGCTTCCTCCCTCTCCTTCGTATTGGTTATTAATATAACCAATTACCATACCCAACCCCCCATCCATCCCTTCTTTTTTCCCATCCATCGTGGTCTTCACCGCGCGGCGGCGGCGGCTTCGCTCAAATCCTGTTATTACGACGCTCTCTCTAATCCGATACCTTCGTCGAAGTCGTGATACGCGCATATTCGTCTGTTGCACACCGCACGGCGTTACCACCGGTGTAGTGGGCGGGATCGGCTTTCGACAATAGTTTCTGCATGCAAAGATGGGAGGCTGCCCGAAGTGCCGACACTTCTTGCAGGAGCAGGAAGAAGCTCGTGCCCTAGCATATCTTTGTACCAAACTAGTGACACTGTCATTACACTAAACACCGCATTAAATACGACAATGAAGTGTGCGTATAGTGTTTCATTCCAGATGACTTTGGGAACAGCAGCACAAAATTAAAGAAACAGACAAAGAATGATGGACACATAACGTGAGCATCATGGTCTGTCCGTCCGTCTTTCTTAAATTTTTCGATGCTGTTCTCAATATTATGTGCAACCAACTAGCCCGCCAGTATCTCCCATTGCAAAACAAGTTATGACTCCCATACGCTTAGGTACGTTTTAGCCGAATTTCCGTACACGGTCACGTGCAAATAAATTGCACTTACATCTTTCTGTTACTCTGCGAGAAACATTTAAATCGACCTTTTATTCGATTTGCCGGTAGTTGCCAAATAAGTGGGCAAGTAGAAGTACAGTTGGTCGGAATTTTGTTTGACACGAGCGGGAGCACGCATAGATCACTCGCATTAAACAATGCCAAAGTACTGTTGGACATTAAGATGAACGCCACTTCTTGCAGATTAACAGTCGTAAAGTACTGAGAGAAATACGAGTTGGGCAAACGTCCGACTGTAACTGCAAGTTGTGTTTCAAATCGTCACTCAGGGTACAAAAGCATAGCTTTCAAAAATGACTTTACCGTTATGACTCCAACAAAGGTTCTAGCCTGCACCCCAGACAGTTGTAAAACGCAGATTAAATATGCAAACGCAGATGAACTGTTCAGACGAGACAAATGACATTCGACGTGGCTGTAGCTTCCATTCAAAAGAAGTGAAAAGGCAACTCTGACACATTAGGTGCATTTCAAGGCATTCATAGTAACAAGGATAACGTCTTAATGTTTTACTAGCTTTAATTAGTGATTATAATTAGCACTGCTTTGTGGGCTTTAATGTGCCAAATTGACTCAGGCTGTGAGACTCCGTAGTGGACGGCTCCGATTAATACCGACCACCCGGGGTTCTTTAACGTGCACTGACACCGCACAGTACACGGGCCTTAGGTATTTCGCCTCCATCGAAATTCCAACGGCGCGGCCTGGATCGAACCCGCGTCTTTAGTGTCAGCATGGCTACGATTGGTATTGAAGTTGATTTATTTGATTCGCAAACAGTCTACGGAGGACGCAGAAAATGTCCGACTTGATCCTCAGTGGGCCGTGGAAAAGAAGCTAACTTTATGCGGCTAAGAATCATAAAACTGACCATGATTCAGGAAGTCCGGCTAGAAGAAAGAAAAAGGTAAAAAAAGCGAATAGTTCGAATCTTGTCTTATCAGTAAGGTCCCGTTTTAATGAGACATTAAAGCTAACGGTTGGAAACGAAGGAAAGGTGAAGCACAAACGGTGCAGTCCATTAAACAAGCCAACACTCCGTTTCTGTTTCCCTTGCTTACGGTTCTTATCAATCGCTACGGGCGACACGATGCTTGAAAATGATGTAATCGCAAGCCCCTTTCTGATTGGTGAAACGCCTTTGAGTTCACGGATGATGCAATCTCCGCAACGCTTGCAGCAAGTGCAGGCCGTGCTCTTGCATAAAACTGAAGACCCCGGAAATACAAATTGAACTTCAGTTTCCTGATTCTGTTCCCTCTCCATCTTTCCCTGTTTTGAAAACGAGATCCAGGCGCCATTACTCTTCAAAATCACATAAAGACTCTCGCTTCATAAACAAACGCAACCGGAAGAGCGAGTTTTGATTGCTTTCGCCATCAAAAAATATGTGACCTAGCCCAACGAAAAGAAAAAAGTACAAAAAAGTGAAGGGAATGTACAGTTTTGCGTCGAAATCTTACATAAAACGGGCCACAAGTTCGTGTCGAACAAACTGAATCGAAAAGAAAACAGGAAGCAGACGATAAAAGTGCGAGCAGACGGCCTTGAATTCCAGCGCCTTGTCTGACCCCTAGCGGTATCTACAGGAAGTTACCGGTCGTGCGGCGCGTGTGCACCAACATGTACGGCATCTTAAGCCAGCGTTTGGAGGTGTGGGAGAGAAAAAGCTGGAAAGGGCTGAAAAAGAAATATTGATTGAAAGGGAATCGGAAAGAAATAGAGAAGAAAAACCCGTTCCTGAAACGGATTGCTGGGGTCGCATCGTTTGTTTGATCATAGTTCCCTTCGCGTCCTTCGTCTGTTTGTATTTTTTTCTGTCGTCTGTTTCGACCGGAGCAGGCGGCGCCTCAAGTGCAACGCGGATTCGCTTTCTCGTACCTGCCTTCGTTTTCCTTCACCTTTTTTTTCACATCCTGTAGCTTGCACACAAGACGTCCTCGCCTTATCGCGACCTGTCGTTTAGGGAGGCGCGAATCCGTGAGTCTTATCTGTCCGCGTTGTAAGCCCCAGAGACACGCGGTGAAGACGATAGACTCAGCGGTGCCGGCGTGTCGAGACAAATTCCGGTTGGTATTAGGACTTAGGGACGCTTTTATTTTTCTTCTAAGGTGTCGTTTATAGTCTTGCTGCGGCCACCGTTCGCATTTATCTTGCCTTCCGAGTTCCGTTTCGATTTGGATTCCTTCTCTCAATTGCGTTTCGTGTGGGCTGGGCCGAGTGCAAGCTCTGTTTTGCCGAGAACTACGTGTCTGTACGCAAGATGGCATCGCGTTGCCCTTAAGACAGCACGATCTTGAACAGTCAAAGTCAAAGCTTCGCGTCGAAAATGTGGACAATTCTGCTAGCGCACTCACGTCTGCTACAAAGCATCCGCAGGACATACGTCTGCTCGTAACGAAGTGACGCATCGGCAGACGTGTTTGTAAAGCTTTTACATATCCATCCATATTCTGGAATGACAATGGCGTTCCACCCGCGGCCATTGAAGAAAGTTGTACGACCCGACAGACGTTATAGTGATCGTGTATGTACATTCCGAAAATCATTTCGTGGCTTGGGACATCTGCACGAGCAGGCGAATCACGGAATTTTGCGTCGTCTGCAAGCGTGGCAGACGACACTGCACCGCTGCTCCTGCTATGCTTTGCCGCATAAACTGGACCTTCTGTTATAAAGGCAGGAAGCAGAAGTGAAAATCGTGTTCAATTGACTTCATTATGCGTAAGATGGCAAATACAGTTGTCTGAAAGCATCGCTTCTTCTGCTTCATAAGCCTACATGAGCAGTCATTTCTTCCGGTATGCAACAAAGGCATTCAGAAGAGATAGACAGCAGACAAGAACCTTCTGCTGTCTAGGCTTTCGTCGTCTGCCCGCGAATTGTTTGTACGAAAAATGGCACATAAAGTCGTGTTCAACCCACCCTCCTTCTGCTCCATAGGCCTGGATAAAACGTCATCACTTCTGCTTTGCAAACAAACAAGGCTTAGGAAAAGATAGACAACACGCATCAGGAAGGCAATTGAAATCGTGCCTTCTGCACTAGGTCGACGTATTGCATCGTATGCTGAAATCCCTACACACCACTCCTGCCGTTGTCGTCTGCTCTCGAATTCTCGCCAGCTTCTGACACGCAAAACAAACAAGCAAAAGTAAGCAAATAAGGCAAACGGCCAGGCAATTTTCGTGTCGCACCTAAAGCGAGCATTAAGCATTCGGCGTGCACCGTATCAAGGGCGGCACGCGTACGCAGTAAAACCAGGACAATCGCACCTTCGTGCTTCGGAAGTTTCGTACGCGATGTTTGCATAATCACGTATACTCAACGGCGTCTGCTGTAACGACATCTCAACGTTCAGAAGCGACGACGCTGGACGACGACTCTAATGCAAGTCGCCATTAAGTGGTCTTGACTCATCGGCACGCGTCGTCCACTACGCAACTACGGAAGCGAGATGACGGCATCGGTAGTTCGACGTCGTCCTTCGGGTGAAGACCTGTGGACAGCTCGCTGTAGGAGGTTGCTGCACGGATGGAGCTATAATCATTGCCTAACGCTCGAGTTTTCAGAGCCCAGAGATTTTCTGAAAGACACAGTTGTTTCACATAGGCCAGGTCGACTGCACATTCCGATTCACTGTTATGTGGTAGACGTGAACAGTAGAATAAATAAACAGGCTTCTTTGAAGAAAAGAAATAGCTATAGGATACTGCAGAATTCAATAGATGGAATGAAACATCATTATAACAATTTGTAACATTATAACGATGGTCCGTTTTGACACGAATGAACAATTCTGTAGTCTGAAAAAAGAGGCTATTACAGTAATTGGAACTTCTTAACTGTCTAGAAAATGACAAGTATACAAAGCCGGCTTAAAGAGCTTGAATACGTCAAATATTTGTAAGAAGAACTTAACCACTCGTCCGATGAGTACCACTCATAAAACCTAATGCTAAATAGCTCTGAGAATGAAGTTGCATAGGTGTCACCATTACGCAGATTAACATTTCTATGCAAGCGAGAATGCCCGCAAGATTATCCAAGAGCAACCATCTCTGCGTACGAAGCACCTTTGTTAAATGAGGCAGGGATCTCGTAGCACACGTGTGTCGCTTTATTGCATTGATATAACAACGGACAGGTGACGCTAGCTAAACTTTGGTAATAGCAGCCAGCACTATAGCTAATCTTAGCCAATATTAGGCAGTGCTGGTGCTACGCAAATAAATACGGTAGTGTTCATGCAAACTATACTGTGTTTGATGCATCTGGTGCTACATTGGAAATCAGTTCCAGCCTTGAAGAAGACAAGTCCGCTTGTCGAAACGTCCACTTGAGCACACACCCCCTGCTTACGGTTTTTTTCATGGGGTGCTATATTATGCAACTTGTGCAGATTACGGGCTCTTTGATAGTTCGTATATTATAATTTACATCCCCGGTAATATCTTAAAAAAAGCCTATAGCCCGAAAAGTGTTTTTCTTTCTTCATGATGATGACATCAAAAGTGACCAAAAAACGGCTTCTCAAACCCCTCGTTTGCCTCCCGTAAAAATCTTAGCCATAATAAGGTGACAAATGATAAATGAAATCCAACGCGAAGTTTTTCGGAGGTGCGCTGGCTTACAGTGGGAAACCCAAGGGTCGCCCCCCCCCCTCCCATAGATGATTCAGCACCCCCCCCCCCCCTTTCTTCTTTCGCGCCGTCCGCATCTTTCGTGAGGTTGCCTGTTTGACCGACGAAACCAATGGGATCACTTGTTAGCAAGCGTTAATTATATGTGTGTGTTATGGTGGAAAGTTCGTGATAACTGTAGCTCCGCAAACAAGTTCCGCGCCCCCCTTTCCCTTCCCCCACCGTTTTCACTTCGAGCAACCGTCCCTCCCTGCATACGAGTGACTGAATTCGCCACCGCTGGCTTACCGTGTCCACAATGACGTATTCCATTGACTCCCATTATCCTGGAGCCATAGATTTGAACTCTTCTTCAGCGAAACTGTTCCCCGAAAGCTAAAACATAGGCGAACTTCCACACTCTTACTCATGCGGGTTATCGCAGGAAACGCCGGCAAATCACTCTGCTTGCACCCGCCAAGGCAATAAGTGGTGCGTGAAGACCAGCTGAGCTCCTTCCCAAAAAACAGCAGCGCAAGAAGCGCGCCAGCTTGCACGCCGGAAGTACAGCACCTGTCCGACAGGGGTCGTAAGATACCGCCCCGCACGTACTGCGTCCAGTGTAAAGCGCGCTTTATAGCAGCCGTCCGCGCAGGCAGCATCCGGCTTTCGCTGCTGCTGATCGGTGAGCAGCCGAGCGTTAAATCTGCCGGTGCACCGAGACAAAGAGAGACGTTTAGGGGCCGAAGAAAAAAAAAAAAGAGGCTCCGGAAAGTCCGGCGTCTTCACTCGCAGCATCGGGCTGTTCGCTGTGTTCATTACTTTCTTCTGACGCATGCTGGCACCGTCTTTTTCGTGGCCGTTGTGTTTTCTTTCGAGTTTTCGCTGTGCCCTGCTTCCATTTGTTTAAATAAGAGTAGATGTCTTCACCCGGTGACTTGCTTTCTCTTCAGCTTTCTTTCTTTCTTTCTTTCTTTCTTTCTTTCTTTCTTTCTTTCTTTCTTTCTTTCTTTCTTTCTTTCTTTCTTTCTTTCTTTCTTTCTTTCTTTCTTTCTTTCTTTCTATGTGCAAGTCAGTCTTCGAGTACCAGTGGGAAAAGCGCGCTCATGTGGTCAATGCTATGCTTTTTCGAATCGACCACAAATTGGAGAGTTTTCGTGCGCGGTAGAATAAGCGCTTACGCTGACGGTTGAAATGTGCTAGGAATCCCTACATGAACGAAAGAAGGGGAATTGAAGGGCTCGGTTTTCTTCGCTATACACAACCGGAATGAAAAGCAACAAAAAATGAAGCCAAGGAAGCTATATATAGGGGCGTTATTTGTAGTCTTTCAACTGTGCTGTAGTAATTATTATATAAATGTGAAGAAATGAAAGTGGACGAAATGACAACTTGCCGGAAGGTCTGTTGGTTTTCATTGAGAATCCCTGCATCGAAACACGCCGGCCGACCTCCAGGAATGTTCAGTTAGCACACGTGTGTTTACCACCGACACATTAGGGGGTTCTAGCACACCTTAATTAAGCAGTGTACTTCTTGGGGTTTGCGCATTGTGCTGTTCTAAGCATGTTAGAGACATATGACTGCTGGCAACTCAATAAACCTAACAGCGGTATACATGTGATGAGTGGAGTGCGCGTTTGAATTGTGCGCCTTTGAAAAGTGTGCATCATAAAGAGAAAGACGACAAGGCGTGCGAGCGCGTAGATGAGCACAGTGCCGAAAGGAAGACGACGACGATGAAAACCTTCACGAGGGCGCGAGGCGTAAGGGTTCGACGGACAAGTGGCCCAATAGGAAGTCACCACGGAGATTCCAGGGGCCAATAGTTGGGCACCACGAAACTTCATCATCGCCAATCAGGACGGGACAAGTTGACCAGAGGCCGAGGAAAAGCCTGGGTCGAAGAAGAGCCGGGGAGTTCGAAGGGAACGAGGCAAGGAGAAGGTTGTCGCCGGACCGGGCGCTGAAGATGGCCGTCGGGTTTCGGACCCGAGCCTCCAGTACTTCAACCGGCCGGGGCTTCCTGCCATCGGGTTCCCGTGAGAGGCCATAGACATGGTGCGTGAACTCCACCCCAAGGCCTGCGGAATCTGGTTCCGGCAGCCAAGCAGCAGCAGTTGGGCTGCGGGCCCGAGCTGTGCTTCCAGCTGCCAGGCCAGGTTGCTCTGGCATCTCAGTGCGTCGACCAGCAGCCACCGTTACCTCTTCGTCACCAGCCAGCCCGCGTCAACTGAACGAGCCTGAGCCACCACGTTCCGGTTGCGTTTTGCATCAGAGCCCTAAGCGATTTGGTGAGACTGATCTCTTATTATTGCCCGCTCCGCTGCTCAGCCGCGTCAGGACTAGACTGTCCAGTTTAGGTCTTCGAACTCGCCTTTTGTTTGTTGTTGAGAATATTTTTCCGTGTGCAGTGAACCTTTTGTTGAGTGTTTGGCTTTAGATTGTTTTTCGCGCTAATGGTTTATTAAAATGTCTTTGTGTGTGTTGAAACCAACGGCTTTGTCTTCAATAAAGCTCTCCTAAGCTCGGTCTTAGAGAGCTGTCGTAAACAGAAAAAGAACCTGCATCACAATACATAACGAAATACGGCGCTCAAATGTCCACTAACTCACCTTTCACTCGCCAGATTATTCTAGTTCATCACTGTTCACTTCAATTCTCTGCTTTTATTTCTCCCCCAGCATTACCGTATTATGCCGAAATTTTGGTCGTTTCGTTTTTTGTTTGTGAGTCAACAAACACCATACAAATTATTAGTAATCTCACAGCTTTCTTTTTTTTTAAGAAATCCAAGCTTTCCGCATTTCATGTACAGTTTCCCTGCGTCGAAATGTACGTGCTTTGTTTGCGCTTCAATATCTTCTTGAAACCCGACGATCCCCTGCAAAAATTCGGCATCTTATTTCTGGCTTAGTGCGTGTGCATGCCTCTGTATGTCAGCGAGTTCACCAGGCGATCGACCGCTGCCTTTTACATTAAGCTCGTCTTCTACTCTAGCCTCGACCAGACATTCCTCGTCTTTTCTCATCTTTTCGGCTCTCGGTATGTTCGCGGAGGCATTGGGTCACGAATTCACGCAACACAAAAAGCTCTCTACAAAGTCATCATCGCGATCGTCAGCGCCATCATCTAAGTTCGTCTTACGCTCCCCCACACTCACGTTCATTGTTTTTTCTTCCCTTTCCCCAACTCTCAGCCCCAAAACGAAGAAGCCAGGTAACTTCGCAGGGTGAGGATCTTCTGCAAGACGCTCATACTTCAGCGGCTACCTCTTCCCTCTCCCTTTCGACCAACACACCCCGCATACAGAAGACAAAGAAACTGCATAGTCGTCTCGGTACACAAATACGCATGCGCACATTGTCCGACTTTTCTTCGCTACACTACATTCTACCATGTTCCTGGTCTTTGTTTTTATCTCGTATTCTCGCATTTATACTGCTGCTTCTATTCCTCGCACGAGCACCTGTGTGTCTAAAGCTGCGTATACCTTTCTCGAGGCCCCCGCGCAGTTCCGGTCCCGGAGTGACTGCAGACGAAAAAAAGAACTCCTCTGCCGGCTGCACAACCTCCACCAGCTTTGCCGAGCAAAATGCGTCCACCCTTCCTCCAAACCGCCGCCCTCCACCCCCCGCTCCGCCCTTTTCTACGTCATCTGTACATCGTGGACCATGGCGCGCAAAAGCATGCGGCGCGTACAACACGCAGCAGTCGGTTCGCCATTAAAACCTCGTTTGCCGCTGTAACGGATATAAACGTGAAAGCCTACAACATCTATAACTCGTCGCTGAGTCATTTTTGTTCTGACGACATCGTTTTGCGCGACCGTATAGTTCCAATGGTGACCGCTAGACCGCGTTTCTCTATTGGCGTCATTCCCTGTCGGCGAGTAAAATTTAGTCTTTCACTACATAGCGTTAGTGCTTCTTCATCAGTTACGGCTATGTGGCGTGAGCCACCACCTGAACAAATAGGCATAACCGCATCCATCCATCCATCCATCCATCCATCCATCCATCCATCCATCCATCGAGGCGCGTAGACATAACCAAATGGAGGTTAAATTATTGGTGACTCAAATCAAGGCAGCAATGAAATTTAACCCTCCATTAAGTATACCACTAGTAACGGCTAGGTGGCGTGAGCCGGCTCCCGATCAAAAGGGCACAGCCTCACCCATCCATCCGACAGCCAGCCCACCTTCCACTTATAAGGCCTTACGGACTTGCATACCTGCCACGTAAGCAAGCATTGTGACATCTTTCCTGTGTCGTGAGTGGTCTTCGTCGAAATGCTCTCCTCCTCCTTCAACTGTCCAGCAGTGTCGTGACTGGAGAAATGACACACACTGACCTTTCTTTCCACTGGAAGGGCTTTCGGAATGAACCTGAGAGCATCACCATTCTTGGGAAGCCCCACCACCCGAAACGTCCTTCACCTTGGCGCCACCGTATAGCGTGCGCGGTTTGACCACGTCCCTCTTGCAACCGTGAGCACGCGATTTGGGGCGCGTCTCGCATGAGTCATACTGCCGCCCTGCAGGCGTTGTCTAACGCCCCAGTGTGGTCAGATTTTGCCGTGTTGAAGAAACCAGCCAATGAGCGAGTGAGAGTAGAGCCAATTAGAACTGGCGACGTGGCGAATATGATAATGTGCCGGAATGAGGCAACGTCCAGAGCAATGGACATGTTCGCCTATGTAATCTCGAAACCCCTTCATAATAGTTTTAGAATAGCGTATCGAAAGCTTTGCGTGCGCTATCCTTCGCGTTTGCTGCCACTGCACATGCGTCACACGCTAACCTCTTGGGTACCCACGCTTAGTTACGAAAATTGCGTATCGTGCTCAACGAACGCTATCTCAACGTGCCCTATTCTAAGACTGCCTAGTGTCAAAATCCGCCATTTTTGTGTCTTGTGGGCCAATGAAAGAGTGCTGTCTTTATAAGCCAACTTGCGAGCCCGTCAGAGCTTACAAGGTGGCGATGCACCGGTGCCTGACAACGTCTGTGGGACAGCATACCACTGTGTGGTGCATGGATCAGATTTGATTGGATATGGCTTCTGGGTACGGGTTCATCTGTACAAGCGAACGGACCCGAACCCTGGAAAAGAAGCTGGGGACAAGAACCAGACATAGGCATCTGGACACCAACAAAACTTGATGAGTATACTTTTGCAAGATATACATATTTGCAATCAAAAGCGTTCAGCTCCTTCCCAATGATAACATCTATGCCAATCTCACGCACTTGTGATATGCAAGTCAGGATGTGTACGCAAGCAAAAATCTCTCCTGCTTGCATGTGCCTGATCCACATTATGCATTAAAATGAACAAGGAAACTTACTGAAAAAACGAAACACATAGGAACAAATCTAGCGGGAAGCTACCCCCTCCATCCTGTCGTCTGCCATTCGAAAATATACATCGTCGTCTGTTACGGACAGACGTCCGCTAAGAAAATCCACATAAAAAGTCGTCTGCTCCCGAAATATACATTGTCATCAGCTGCAGACGTCGGCTGCGAAGACACAGCCGCACTGTCGCCTGCTACGAAGGACCGAGCCACATTGTTGCCCGCTACACGGAGCACACCAAGTGTTTCTTTTAGAAGCGACCACATCTATAAAATCGAACAACGCACCACACTGAACATGCGACCGTTTGTTTTTCAAAGCCGGCACTGCTTCCTCAATGCACGTCGCCGCTGCTAGGAGAAAAACACAACAGGGCAGACGGAAACGGTGCAACTGGCCAGACGAGAATATGGCGCATCGTCTGTTCGGCGAATATACAAAGCAGACGGATTGGCAGCCGACACAACGCGCACGAAACCGATCGCAACGCCAGACAGTTTTGAATGGCAGCCGCGGATGCCGGAACCGGAACAGCCGACGCTAATACGAACAACCGTTACTGAAGCGGCGCTGGCGGACAAGATACAATATACGACATGGAATCAAATAAGGATGACGTTTGAATCCCGAACGGTGGCTTGTGGTTCATTCTGTTCTTACAGCTCTTACTGTTTCTGGTTTGCTCTTTGAGTCATTGTATCCATCTAAGAGCAGACGACGGTAGCACCAATAGCAGGTGCTCGTCATTGTAGCCGCATTGCAGAAGTCAACGAGCAATGCCTAAGAGCACCACGAATTACATCAGTCTGCAGTTAATATCTCAGAAGTCTTGTTTGCAGCAGTTTTCTTAAAATCACTTGTACGTTGGCTTCATGTAGTAATTAAATGTATCTGTCTTTTTCTAACCTAATGAAACAGATAGACAGTGAAGTGAAACCAAGGAAAATATAGGGGACTATACTTGCAGTCTTCAAGAGCAGTGTAGTACTGTTACACTGCACTTATGTCGTAGTGATTATGACATGAATCAAAATGAATTAAAGTGGTCGAAAAAGTAACTTTGCCACCGGTGGCGACCCAACCTATAACTTTCGGATAACGAATCCGATGTACCGATAGAGATACGGAAACGGTCGCTCTCCCGTCTGCTTTACTGGGTATTTCTGTGCATTTACACATGGAAGTGTTAGCCGGACCGCTCGTAGTAACTGTTACGCATTTATTTTTGTCAAGGTATTTAAATACTGTGTACGACTGAATTCACATTTGCGAATCTAGCGGAGCACTCGAAGGTAACCTGATGCTTGTAACGAAAGAAAATCAAATGCATAATTAGTTCTTTTTCTTCCTTTTTTAAAGCTCTAGCAAAAGCTGACAATTGCACTGCAGGTCGGAATCTTTGAAAATGGGCAGTGCGAGTTGATTCAGTGAATACAATAGGCAGAGTTCATAAATATACGCCCAGCGGACGGCGCAAATATAAAAAAGAAAGAATATCACTCACATATTAAAGTATTGCGTCTCTACAGCAGCTGGCGGCGCGGCATCACTGTAATTCCCAGCGGCTCCCGGTCTAGCAGGCGACGTGCTGGTATGACATCAAGCACCGAGCAGACGGCATCTTGGAAGGCGTCGTCTGCCTATCTCCGGTCGTCTCCGGATCCCGCTAACTCACGGACGAGCGCGAACTCACGACCATAGGTTTCGCGGAAAAAAGAGAAAGAAATGACCACTTCGCCGCGCGCGTTACGAAGTCCGAACCTCTCATTTAAGCCCCGCCCCCTTCGGGGGGCGCGCACACGCGTGCCATTGTCGTCTGCTTTGCGCGGTACAGACGACAACAATAACAACCACAACAAGGGGGAACAGAAGGCGCCCGTAGGAAGTTGATAGAACAAGTCGTGAGTGTGCGGTCACGTTTCCTCGTGCCACCGCCGCTGGCATCCATGGGTAAAACAGAAAAAAGTAAGAAACATTGGTTGGTCGCATGGCGCCCGGCCTCGGGAGCAATATACGACTCGAGAGAATCGAAGATTGACTCGATAAATGGCAACAATGGACTTCCGGTTGAGCTGACGTCTCGCGCGAGGCAACTGTGAGGTGAGATAAGCGAAGTGATTGGATTGCTGCTCCTATGGTGTGGTTCTTTCTTACAACTGAAACAAACCTTCTTGCCAACCTCAACAGAATGCAACGTGCACCACACGTCGTCTGCATGCACTTATGGCGTTATCCAGCCCGTAAGTAGACGACAACGTATCCCAGACGACCTCGCCACACGTTCCAGACGACAAGTCCACGAGAACACGTACGTGGCACGTTTCCGGCACGATCCAAAACGGCACTAGCGCGTGCTCGTTAGCTTTAAAAGGACTTCGCTCGTATTCCTTTCCTTTTTTTTTTTTGAACCGGTTGTCTCTGTTCATGCGTGAAGCGTTTTTGAAGTATATTCCAATTTTATTTCCAACAATGGAAATGGCAATTGCCGCAGCGACGTATACTGTAACAGGCTTACGCACATGGCTCACTCAAGAACAGCAGGTGTGTTTCTCTTTCGAACCGAGAAGCAGACGACGCCCGCATGCGTGAGGAGACGAACATACATGGTTATTTTCTTGTTTTTTTAGTGTACTTTATCTTTTCCGTGGTTTTCCGGAGGCAACACCGGGCATCGTTTGTTCCGCCCGTGGCGGCATAACAATTAACCGATGGCGTCACTTCAAAAGTGGCGCCCCGTTTATGCTTCGCTTTTCAAGTTCAGAGTGCAGAGGCCATTGTCTCCCAAGACGCCGGAAGAAGCAGCAGCTCCGGATAATAAACAGAGCCTGCAAAACAGAGCAGAAGCCGCAGCCGTAGCCACGGCCGTGGAACAGACGATCTAAGGCGAGGATCGCGCCGGCCATTGTTGGAGGTCGCGTCGTCTGCTACCGCAATTAGACGCGAACTTGGCGTGGCTTTGTTTGGAACGCACAAAGGCCGCGCGCTTTATACGTCCCTTTCTTCTCATTTGTTCGCGCCCAGATTGTTGTTCCCTTTCTTGTGGTTCGTTCATTGCGTCCGCTTCGTCGACCTCCGAAAAAAACTTTCAAGTTCATTGTCAGCGAAGGTGAGAAGGTTACGTGCCAGCGACGCAGCAGACGACGGTGCCGACGAGTTAGGCCTAAGTGTGCGGCTTTCTTGGAAGCGCCATTGCCACAGTTAGAGCGAACAAGCGTCGTATGCATATGCTAGGGTAGGCGGAAGGGTTCACTCGAGGTTGGGCCTAACAACTTCCCGTTCCTAGGAAGAGGGTTGGAAGATGATAATCATGGTAATTAAGACTATGATAGTCGCTGAAATATACGATGACGTTGCACGAAGCGTCGTTTGCGCGCTTGACCGCTCATTTTTACCGAGGCGGGTGAAACTGCGGAGAGGCGGAGTGGAGACATTAAACTTATGACGCAACAGCCAATCTTGTGTTCAGTGAATTTCAACGCCATGTATGTATATCAGCAAGAAGCGCACGTAAGATGTGAAACGGCTGTGCTGTTTGGGTCCTTATTATGATGGTAAGGTTCGCTTCAATTTGCCTGACGATTAACGCACAATATTTGGTTGATATGCAGAACGTTGTACCTATACTACACTAAGATCAAGGAAAGTACGATTAACTGCCTACCGAACAAAATGCGGTTGCACATTTGTCTATCGTGCTGTTTACCTGTTGGCGCTGCTGATGCGCTCAGCGAGTGACGCAATTTTTACGTCAAGGCGACGTCATTATTTCGTCGTGTTTTCAGTTATTTTCATAATAATTTGTTTAATGATATTATCACGCTTGTAGTTTTATTGCACTCTGTTGGGAACTAATTTATTTCAATACAGGCGCTGAATACAAGCTGACGCTACTTGCATGTGATGTGCCAACGTTGCGTTACGCACGACGATTCGAAGATATTTTCCATTTTCAGGAAATATGTTGGCGGGATGTATGTCTTGCTTTTCCTTTAAGTTCTCTGACTGAAAGATTTGATTATGTACATAGACGGCTTGAACATAATGTCACCCGTTCACATTATCACCACGCTGTTTCTGCAATATGGTGGCTAGGACGATGCCAGTGTAAGTCATCCATCCATATTGTTTCTATATATACATTATTCTCTCAGTAAGGCCTTCTTTCTTTCGTGGGAAATGTTTTTCAGCGGGGTCTCAATTCTTCAACTTATTGAAACAAATGTATCAATTATCAAGTTGCCTGCATTGTCGCAGCTGATAAGCAACAGCGTATCCGCCACAATGAATTCTGGGAGAGTAAAAAGTATATTTTTTTAGTTTTAAAGTATATTTTATCATTGTAAGCTCGTTCAAGTTTTGCTCCTTTTGGTTTTCCTTAAAGGGGCCATGACACACAATTTTCGATCATAATCTGTGTTATGTGGATTAATCCTTGTGCATTCACAAATAATCTGGCGAAATTTTAGCGCATTTGGTCGAGCACCTAATTTATGATCGAATATTTTTATAAACACGCGAGCGGCCCGAGAGTCAGGCAACACTGGTGCACTCGCGAGCCGTGACGTAAAAAGCAGCTAGCTGTGTAAGCGTCTTCATTGCGGCGAACGATATTGTTCCGTGGTCAGCTGCTCGTGATATCGCGATATTTTAGCTTTCTTCAGCTTGGCACTGAAATTGAACGATTTGCAGCGGCTGAAACTTTAGTAGAAAACGACGGCTCCCTTCTGTGCTGCATATGACGTCACACGCGCCATTGCAAAATGGCGGTTGCCGGCGGTGGGTGGGGTTTATAACCGGCGACTTCTAGGGCTTGTTTTGCACTGAAATATTCGTTTACGGCCCACTTTCGAAATCTGTATAGGCATAATAGACCCTCTACTGCTAATACAAAAGGGATAACTGCGCTACCTGACACACACGTAACAATCATAGACACACACAGGCGCAGACTTGCAACTGAATTTTATTACACACATTCCTCCTATAAGTACACTTCGCAGAATTCAATACCGAGCATGCGCTTTTCCGAAAGGTGTCATCACAAAACTCCTATCAACCATAAGACGTCATCTTAACAGTGCTCATCGATGAATCTCATTTCTGTGCTATGTAAGAACACCGATGACTCACTGACGCATTCATTTCCCTTCTTCCTAATGTGGTATGCTTCACAAATTTCCCTTGCTCTATTATCTCGGCAGCTGCTCAATATCTTCACATCTTTCAGCATCGGTTCGCACTTGCACTCAGAGCAGTGTGTGGGTAGGTGTCCGTTTTGTATTGTTTTTGACTGACAATTCATGTTCACGCATGCGCACGTTCACACACCTTCCGGTCTGTCCTGCATAACTTTTTCCACATGACAAGGGGATTTCATAGACAACGCCAACATTGCACTCTGCATATGAATTTGCGTGCTTTTTCCCGCATCCTTGTAACCTGCTATGGCGGTCGCCTATGCGAGCGCACAACCCTTTAAGCTTCTTAGGAGCCGAAAACACGACTTGAACTCCATGTCGCTTCCCAACCTTCTTTAGGTGGTGCGACGTTTTGTGCACATAGGGCACAACTACGCACCTCCTATCGACCTTCGACCTTTGAGAAGGAACATCTGAGTTTTCGGCCTTGATTTTCTTCAGCACTGCCTCCGCTACTGCAGTTAGCACATATTGCGGGAAACCAGCCTCATGCAACCTAAACATCTGTTCTGCAAAGCTTTGCTGTACGGAGTGTATGCATGACTTCTTCAAGGCCGACACGACACACTGGAACGCTATGGCCCGCTTCACTGTTTTGGAATGACTGGAATCATAGGGCAACAAACTCTTTTGTGACCTCGGATTATATTTCCAGCAAACATGGTCTTCAAAGAAGGTTAGAGCGATGTCTAAAAATTGAATTTGGTCATCTTTTGTTAGTTCATGAGTGAATGATAACTCTTTGCCATGGCGCTGAAAAAGGTGAAGTACATCCGCAATGGCATAGTCATAATTGGAAGTGTCACGCTTTTTTAGAAGCACAAGGAAATCGTCAACATAACGATACACACACAATGACGTCTTATGGTTGATAGGAGTTTTGTAATGACACCTTTCGGAAAAGCACATGCTAGTGAATTCTGCGAAGTGTACTTTAGGAGGAATGTGTGTAATAAAATTCAGTTGCAAGTCTGCGCCTGTGTGTGTCTATGATTGTTACGTGTGTGTCAGGTAGTGCAGTTATCCCTTTTGTATTAAGATGCACCAACCCGCCCACCAACAAGTTCTTCTAAACCCCTCTACTGCTAGTTTTCGTTGAAAACCACAAATCTCTGGGCGACCGTGTCATGGCCCCTTTAAAGCCAACGCATCATGATTCAACGCTCAAGGACGTCATGTTAGGGCTAACCGAGAGGTCAATAAAGCGAAACAAGCCAGAAAAATAATGCGGCGCAACACTGCAACGTGTGTGAGTTATTTGATGACATAAGGGAAAGCGATTCTCACACGCCAACCACGTATACACGCGTCAATCAAGCCGAGCTTGCTCAACGAACGATTCGTCACAGCTGCACAGCCATCACTTGCGCAGATAATCGCGCGTAATCTGGGAAAGTATCCGGTCATTGATGATTGCGTCACCGAGCGACATCGCCATGCTTGCACGACTAGGGGAATAACGGTTAATTAAACGGGTCCTTTGGTCGCCGAAATAAAGAAAGTAAAAAAGGCAGATATTACCATCAATTTTTGTTCTGCTGGTGGGTCCGCACAAGCCATAAGGTCGACCACCTACGAGAAAGTCTTAAGAAATTCAGTGTCGAGACTAGAAGGAAATGAAGCGTTTCGCAACTTTTTGACAGGCCTGTGCGGGCGTAGGTTGTAACAATGTTTACCTCTCGGAAAACGAAAATTGCAGGTCGTGGCTCACTGAGGTCACGCAGATCGGTTTGGCCCCCTTTTTCGCGAAGGGATGGGAAAGGAGGGGGTTAAAGGAGCGAGACTGAATGGCTGAGCAAACTGTAAACTACCGCAATAACAACATTAAAGGCGAAAGAGCTAAGTATACAGCAAAACCGGTCATGACTGACACCTCGGTTACGTAACTTGAAGGCAGCCGGGACTGAAAGCGTTACAACGTTCGCAGTTTGTCTGAGAAGTGTAGCCTTGGAGCGAAAGAAGGCGAAGATCCCACAGCGAAAACGATGCGGGTATGATAGGATGGCGTTACGCGGAGAAGTTACACGGACACGTGGTGCGCAGCGATTGTTTCTCTGGATACTACAAGATAAGCACCTCGAATGAAACCGGGTGCTGTGCGCGTTATTTTGCACAAGTTAGTTGGTTACAAGAGCTGGCGTACAGGTGATGCACCTGCGACCGAGCACAGGCGAATGGCCGCTACCTAAGGACGAAGCCAGAAAGGCGGACAAGCGCCACGAAAGGACGCCTGATCAACGCCGAAGTAACCATTTTGCTTATGTCATTATAACCATCAGCCTTACTACGAGATACAGCTAAACGACCAAAGTTCGTACACCGTGACGATTTTCAAAACATTCCGCCTCTTTGTAGTCCCAGAAATAGATTTCCATACGCCAGCTTCTAGTGTAATCACATAATTGCAGTCATCTGGCAGAACTGAGACCGACTGTCGGACCTGTTGAAGACATCGAGAGATACAGGACACCGAACACCCTAATTTGCTACAAAGCTCAGTCGTCAAGTTGATATTGAATGACTATCATGATTCTCAGCCAACATCAATCAGTGCTAGTGTGTATAGTATGTCAGTAAATACTAGTTTCGCTATTTTAACGCACTGTTGAAGAAGAGAGAGGGCAGAAGAAGGACGACACGGACACAGCGTCCATGTCGTCCTTCTTCTGTCTGTCTTACTCAAGAGTGTGCTAAAATAGTCAATAGATTACCAACACGTCCAAGCCTACGTTCTGTCAAGTTACAAAAGTTTACTAAGGAAAGCCTTTACTTTAGACTTGTTCAATTCGGTCAAAAGCTTCCGTCGACATCGTGGACACCATCACACCCAATCAAAGTACGTGAAGATGCTCTTTCAAAAGTTCCACATTGTTTTGCAATGTTGTACCAGAGTTATTTCAAGGTAGGCCCACCACTGGGCCAATGTTGGTTCAGACCTGCGCCTGCGTTGACCCAGCGTGCAAAGCTGCTAGGTTGCCCGCTCAAGCAGCTTTCTGCAAGCAACGACGTCAAAATCGCAACGGTCGAGGAGGCTTCGAAGGCGACCTTTAATGGCAGAAACCTAACCAACGAAGCGGTTTGACTTAAACATGTCTTCAGCACTGGAGCATAGCGAATGTGCATCCGCATGAGGGACGTCATACGCAACGGCTTGCGACGATCGCTTTATTGGGTCTGCGCTCCGCGCACCAGCATTAACTTTTATCGCGAAGAACGAGTACTTAGTTTTCTGAGTCATAAAGGTGTGTTTTATTTTAGCCTGATAAAGGTTTTCGCACTCTCCTGCCGTACGCTTCGCTGAACATGGCCTCACGTGTGCAACATGTAGCTTGCCACCTGTAGCAAGCGCGCCGCACTCTTCTGTGGCCACCTGCTAGCCCTGTGAAGTTGATGCACATTAAACGTGGAAATAATTAATTAATATCTGGGGTTTAACGTCCCAAAACCACCGTATGATTATGAGAGACGCCGTAGTGGAGGGCTCCTGAAATTTCGACCACCTGGGGTTCTTTAACGTGCTCCTAAATCTAAGTAAACGGGCCTCGAACATTTTCGCCTCTAAACGTGGAAACGTAGAAAGTGTTACGAGCGTGAATTCTGCCTGCGTCTACTCCATCTGGATAGGTGCAAATTGACACACCACTAAAGGATGCGAGGTAACTAGGTTACACAGCTAAAGTGCAAGCGGGTTACGTTTGTCAGCACCAGTCTTTGTACGTTGAAACGCGCGTTTAAGTCTACAGACGAGCTTACAGGTCACGTTAAAATCCAGCAGAACAACCCCCTTCAGTATTGGTTTTCTTACAGCATCTGAAAGGTGCCAGACGACTGTTTAGTCACAAAATGAAATAATCACACTAGATTAGAAAATAGAGCTTCATAGTGATAAAGCGGAGACAAACGCCTTGCCTTATTTCACGTGCGTTCTATTTTAGCATCTTAAGATGCGGTGCTTATTAAAAAACGACTTCTGTAGGCTGAAATCTGATATCTGCAATGAGCGCATTGCTAATCAAAAGCCAGGACGGCATGGTGCACTGGATTCATCGCTTCGTCTTCAGGCCTGCGAATTCAAATGCCTCATCTCACGTTCATTCGCATTTGTGATACTCTTTAAAATGTTGCCATACATTAACGATCGAATGACACAAGCTGATACAAGTGATGCGTACTGCCCAAGAGATAACCGATCAAAAGCGATCGCATACAGACGCACGTAACCTCTTGCCACTGCATTCACACCTGCGAAGTCGTACTTTATCACGCCGGCGTTCAATTTTATCGGCTTCCTTAACATATGAAAGCAGATTAAAAACCGACGGACATATAGGGCTGACACCAGTGACTCATACAATGCAGCAGGTTACCGATCAGAAGCAGAGATCGAACACGCATACGCGCACTTTCTCGCCTTGTCTTCCCGCCTGCAAGCCCTAATCACCATCAACCGTCCGCCTGACCATCACCTCTCCTCCCCACTTTCAGCTCCTACCCGCCACCGCACAATCAGGGCTGCGATGTTACGCTACAGGGCTCCGCAAGCAGACTGCCTTTAGCATACCCCATCGAAAGCAGAATCAGCCTAAATACTGCAACCAGTCACCGCGATTACCTGCACCTGCCGCTGCAAGACAGGTTGCGAGGTGCCAGTGTTCCGCTCTGCGTGTTCCCGTGATCGCGGACGCCATGTCAGGAGGGCCTCGGTTCACTGTGCACCGCCAGAGCTAGGTGGCGCTCACGCATGAAAGAAGCTGCGGAGATCCTCCCACTGTGCCCCCACCACCACCACCCTCCCCCTGCCTTACATTCGCTTCTTCATTCGTGTTTTCGTGTTCCTTCTTCGCTGGGGCAGTAATCGCTTGCCCGTCGGCGCAAAATCGGCAAAGCGTCCGCCGCGCCCCACTGCGGTGGCGGTCTCGCTCCGCTGCCCCCTACCCGAGCACCTGTTGCACCACGCCACCTGCTGGTAAAAGCTTTCTCTTTTTGTGCTATGCCGCGCCACGCGTGTGGCTTGTTTAGTCGGCTTTTCTTTTCTTTCTCTGTAACTGCTTCTCTTTCGGTGATGGAAGATTCACGTCAAACCGTGCTTCGTGTTAGCTAGATTACTAAGCGGCGCACGCCTCGCATCGCGTGAAAGGCAGATGTCCCGAAGAAAGCCCTTGAAAAGGAGAGCGATCACGTGAAAAAAGGAAGCCCCTTCCCCCCCCCCCCCCCCCCCCGCCCCCCCAATCACCCGTCCTACCGTGCACTCATTCTTCAATGTCTATCTTGAATGTCGTTCTGTAGATTGTGTTCTATGCCCAGGTTGAAATTACGTCTTGTGAACAAGCCTTTTACGTCACGAGCTCATCACAGGTACTCGTCTTGCCCATTTCGAAAGTGACGGGGAGAGTTTATGATGGAAAGTGAAGATCTTGTTTGATATGGCTATGGCTCCCTGAATTCAGCCTTGCAAAACATGGTTGGAATGTGTTTCTTGCGTCTTTTCTATTTCTCGTCTTTCTATTCCCCTTCCCCGACCCCCCAGTGTAGGGTAGCCAACCGGAAGTGTTTCTGGTTAACCTCCCTGCCTTCTCCTTTTTCTGTTTCCTTCCTTCCTTCCTTCACCAGGCGGTTGAGAAGGGCACACTGCGCTAGCCGTTTCCTTGACTAATATGTCATGCGCCTGTATCACATGATTACATGGAGGTGATGGAGATGTACTAGAGAGAACATGAAAATAAGGAAAAATCTCTACAAAAGTAATTGGAAAAGACCAAGCTCATATTCAAGAACATCGAAGAACACCTCGACGTTTCAAAGCATTAGATATCAACATGCGATGACGGCAACAATGCCAAAACACATTAAGATGTTTTGTCATCTTCAGAAGCCTTTCGTACGACAAAGCAAGCCCATTAAGGTGCAGCTTAATATGGCGAGGAATATTAAGGTTAAAGAAATGAAAGCAACTAACGACACTGCACAATATGCTTTGTATTCTTGGGATGACAAACCGTCTTAAGGTTGCAAAGCATCTAATGTCACTAAATAATATGCTTTGTGTTACGGTGACGAACCATAGAAAGGTGACAACGGTGACGAAACATCTAAAGGTGACAAGTTACAAAGAATCTAAGAACAATGTATAGATATCTGAGGATGACAAAACACTTTATGAACATCATGTACCTTCAGGGACGTAGCCACGCTGCCCAGAAGTGTTTTAGCCCTGAATACCATCCAGACTGCTGAAATAAACTGTGAGTTATTCATTGAGCGAACATGATTAACGTGATTAGCATCATCGCAGGATAACAAAGTAAATGGCAAACTTCTCATTTCTTTGTTTTCATTTTTAAGCGCTGCTATTTCTTTTTAGAAGTGTGTTATTCCCTTTAAATAGACGACAACTGTCGGCCTCAATTACCAGAATTAATCGAGCCCGTGGCTGTACCAGACACTACTTCTACAACGCCATTCAAGGAACTCGCAGGCAGTGTATTCGTCCACCTGGCTCACCTCGACTGCTAAGGTGACGTCAACTTTATTCACTCTACACACAACTCTGGAACCGTCCGTGGCGTAGGTGAGCCGAACAGCGTGACAGGTGGTCCGCTTGTCGGTCGTGGGACGGACAATAATAGGCGCCCAAGTTTTACTTCCGATGAAGAGGGTGGGGGGTGGGGACACAATTTGCATTCGCAAAATGGTCTGGCCAGCGTCCAGTAAGGCCTAGCACTCTACCGTCCAGACACACTTAAACGCGGCCCAGGTCTGTCCAACGAGTCGTCGGCTACCAGGTGTGCCTGCCAAGTCATGTAAATCGACCTTGTTTCGCGGTAGCCCAGAAAAGTTACTATGGCCGTTGAGTTCTTAATTGTAGACCGCACTATGTATAAGCCTTCCCGCAACACAGACAAGGCTAGCCATCTGCTGCAGAGTGCGGAGAACGCTTCGCTTAGCTACATAGGTGGCAAGTTGTCGACTGAGATCAAAAGATAGTGTGGTCCAGATGAGCCTTGTGACTACATATAAGCTTTCGCTTGAAATCATCAGCCTTTTTTGGAAGTACTAATAAGCTTTGCCTTGAGTCATCGGCCGAATCAACCGTCGTTGTTTGCCGATGTCTTGGCAGTCGACTGCCTGTATGAGACCCGTGTTTGTACGTCAGGTGCGTTATACTAGATGTTCCTGCCAAGAAACGTTAATCGTTTTTTTATTTCGCGGGCGTCTGAAACGCTGTTAGCCGCTCACTGTTTAATTGAACAGCCCGAAGGAGCTTGTCATCTGCCATGTAGCGTCGACGTTGATTGCCCGCGACGGACGAATTTTGATTGGAAGACATAACGGTCAATGATTCTTAAAATAGCGAGCCGTCACCCCTACTACATATTGCAAGTGAGTTCTGCGGAACCCCGCAAAGTGGCAGAAGGAATGAATTTAGCACGATAATCGATAACCACCTGCTACAATCAGGTGGTTGTCAATTATCTCTCTTTCACCCTTAGTACATGTTCGTAGACGATAGCACCAAGTGCTAGAGAGACGCCTTGTGGAGGCCTCCGGAAATTTCGACCACCTGGGCTTCCTTAACGTGCACCTCTAAGCACACGGGCCTCGAGCACTTTGCCTCCATGTGTATTAGTCAAAGTAAGCCTGCTTCGATGAACTTACAGTTCAGTTATGTTGTACCTATGCTGACTGCTTCTATGTACTGCGTGTATTTCCTTTATGCTATTATAGCTCTACCATACGGCTGTAGTATGCGTGAACAAAATCAATAACGTACAAACACAAGAGCTGTCCTTGTAACTTCAACAGAGCGTCGACATGACCCACAGTGAGGATGAGCCGAACGAAGGAAAAGTGGTCGTTAAACACTGGCGTCCTACATTTTCGTCTTCTGCCATGTCATGCCTTGACTTGCGAGAAGCAGCCGGCCGCGCCCCCATGCGGTGTGACTCGCATGTGCCGCCTGCCTTGTGACGCAACTTGTAGGAAACCTGCGTCAAGTAAGACGACGCGTCTCGCGGAGGCAAAATAACTGCCGCGCCGACCCTCAAACTTCGAACAACAACAAAGCAGGGATGGCGTCTTCCACGCTTCACCTAACTGTGGGCCTCCTTTGCCGAGACTTCTCCGATACATCGGCACCACATAACAAGGGTTGCGCAAATTTCCCTCCTAGACGCGTAATTACAAACTACCGTGACTGCACCTCCCGAACGTGTCACAGGTGCTACAACAAACAAAACTTCTTCCTGTATATCTTTCGTATCTTTTTAACTCAGCTCCTCACATGCCGCCCTTGTCGTCAGCTACGGGCCGCTCGGTCGTCGTCTGTTTGCTGGAAGCTTTTCCTGGTTTTTGTTTTCTTTAGGACTCGCAGTACGCCCAACAAACAGCTCAACGACACAAGAATCCACCGTTTCAAAGCCGCAGAACGCACAAAAACAATAACAACAAAAGAGGCCCACCGTACTTTCTACATCGCTTTATCTCATTCTTTGCGAGTTTTGTAGCGCTCCGACGTCGCACGCGTCTGTCGTTGCTTCGCTCCGCTGGTTGTCGTCTGCTGCACGGTAAGTTTGCAGTCTGTTTGCTACGCGAGCAGACGAATCGCGATGGGCACTAAGAAAAAAAAGTAGGCCTAAGGAGGAGAACGGTTGACGTAAGCAAGCAGACGAAAAACAAAATCGTCTGCTTCCCCCCGCCGCTGGGTCGCCGGAGGCGTCACCTGTCAGAAGGCCGTTGAAAGCGAATGTGCCGCTCCACGGCGACTGCTATGTACCTGAAGAATACATATATACAGAAATGAACAAACAGGACGTGTTCCGAGCGGGGCAGATCCCGCCCTTCAACCGTGATGTGTTGAGTTCGCAACGCACAAGAAAGAAAAAAGGTACTCTATAAAAGATACCCCCCTCCTCCGCTCCAACGCTGCGAGTGAAAGCAAAAATTGCGTCCGTGACATTAAGGGATCACCACCGTTGATGCCGGAGAGCCGGTGATCTAGGTTTATGCCCGGACAGGTGAGTGCTACCCGCTCGTGGGCCCCCACGACACGCGCGTCGTATGCGAGCTGTTGTGTGCTTCATTTTTTTTATTGTCGTGTGCTTATTTCTGTCGTTGTCTTCTGTTTTCATCTACAGACCATGCCTTCGAAGGAAATTGGTAACTTGGTGAAATGCACATTTCTGGGGGGAAATTCGCAACTGGCTTCTCAGAGACCTTTCTACCTAGTTCATTGCTGCAAGTTGTCAACCTTCTAAAACAAGATATAGTTAAGGCTTCAGATTGTGAGGCTTAGTTAAGGTTTAAGATTATTAGGCTTAATCAGCTCCGTCATTACGGTTAACTTCTTTACCAACGGTGTCTCCTGCATGTGTTTATTTGTGCGTTTGAGAGTTTATGCTTACTCTTTGTTTACAGATTTTGCAATGGTCCTTATGCTAATGGAACATGTTTCTAAGTATTGTTTCAGATATACAGTGCTGGAACTTTAAGCATGCACTAACACATTGCTGCCTTGAGCCGGACAAGTGAACGACAGGAAAATGTAGGGTAAAAGAGTAGCATTCATCAAAAACATCGAAACAAACACGCTCAATCTGTCCACGTTGTAACTGCGACGTAGCCTCTCATTCCGTCATTTTTAACATGCACCGACCACCCGGCATTTTCGTTATTATCGGCCATCCAACCGTGGGTCGCGGTAATCGAGGCCTCCATCTTCGAAACCTCGTATATCTCGAGAAACGACGAGATACGCACGGCTCGTAGTCGTCTGTCTGTCGTCTGTCTTTAGAAACTGCATCATCCTATGTCGAAATACAGAAGCCGTGCTCAAAGTGTGGTCTGCTACCGTATTATAAGGCTCATCATAGACGAACATGGAGTGATAACCTCCCGTTGTCAGATTGAAGGCTATTATCTTCAACAGGCTCTCCGCGATGTATAAAAACAAACAAAAAAACTGCAAATTACGGACAAACACAAGTTGAAGCGTTCCGCAAAACAGACGAAACAGCGAAAGGAAGCAAAATGGCGCTGTCAAGGTCGTTTAGAAGGCGCTCCCTCCGTCGTTTCTGGTCGGTAGTGGACGCAGAGCTCGGAGGCTACGTCTAAGGGAGCTGCGTAATAACTGTGATCTTGGCGCTGTCAGAAGAGATGGAAGGCTCGAGATCCTTGCCGCCATGGCCTCTCGCATTCTCAGCGGTTGCTAGGCCTACACCAGGCCCCGCCGTTTCACGTTTAACAAAGAGAAGCTGCGAACTTCACGCGTAAATAATAGAAAACCTGATTGAAACAGTTATAGAAAATAAGGGTGTAAATGTTATGTGCAACTTCATCCCGAAGAAAAACTGCCCACGATTGAAGTATGTGGCGGTTATTTCTATCATGATTAAATCAACGTGACAGCGCACTGTTATCGTTCAGCTAAAGGTGCGAATACTTAATCCTGATCCATTTTATTGAGTCTGTTATCATTGTGTGTTTTTGTTACGTTCTTTTGCTACAGCCACCGAACGATAAACGGATAATTGTGGATTTCTGCCATCATTAGGGTGTTATGGTGTTATGGATGTTATGGTGTTGATGTGGGTTAAGACAAGTTTGTTTTGTATTTTGTTGCTTCACGGATTTATCTAATCGCACCAACATTGCGTAATATTAAAACAAAACATGAAGGTTTGCTAATAACTCTAAGTACAGGGAGTAACTGGAACAAATGAATCGTAAATAACCGTGATATCTGCCTCTGTCGGGAGTTCCAGGTTCGGGAAATCCGTAGGTCAGTGTTCCCTGTCTTGTATAGCAATTTTCCGAATTAAAACAATACATTTAAATTAAAGCCTTAAACCATAGTTCTGCTTCCTACGGACGCTAGAAATTCACATTCTCTTTTGAATGAGACAAGCATCGTTCGAATCTGTTGAGCGACTGTCTTATGCCGTAGTCTCTTCACGTTTGTTACGAAATCACCACTCACGTAGGTAAGCCGTTCGTTTGAAAAGCGAGCACCGCACCATTGCTACAACATTGAGTACCATTTGGTTCCCATCGATTTACATAAATGCGCGGCCACACACGTGCAACCTTCGGTATCACATTTGCTTGATCGCATGTCACCTACTATATGTGCATGTATGGCCATTGGGTTTCTTCTATGGCCATGCATGCATGGCCAAATGCCTTGAACCTTACCCCGAGGCGTAGGGGTGGGGTCACAAAACAGCTTTCTCTAGACGGCCATCGAGAACCTCAAAAACTTTCGATCATCATTGTGAACGAGGTTAGGCATAAAAAGAGGTTTTCAGTGTGTACACCGAGAACGCAAGGAACGCCGCCTGAGGCGAACGCCGCATTACGTGCGCGAGGTCCCGATGTATTTAGGTGTTTGGCTTCAGTCCGCAAACAAGGTGTACTGGAGTCATTCAGATGCAGGGTGTTCCATCATTCTAAAGGACAGCGTTTTTTGGCAATTTTTGTTAATTTTCCCGCCTCGTTTTTGTTTCGACACGCTGTCGTTCTTTCACGCTCACGGCTCGAGTTTGGGGCTTCGTTTTTATTCGGAGCCATGCATGCTGCTGCCCTGTTCAGCGAATGCACACATCTTGGCAGCGCGTCGAACGATCTGACAGGCATATCGTACGAACACAGGCACCAAGATAACGTGCAGTACAAACGTTGCGGCGGAGGCGATCAAATGGCTACCACTGCATCGCTCTGTAAAAGTTCGCACGAGTCTACAAATAGTCCGAGCGCATTTTTAAACGTACACACTGAACGTACAATTAGTTCTCGTGAAATAGTTATTAAACAACGCGTAAGAGTGGTCATCACTTCCTGGAAAGCCTCTCGCAGCACAGTGGTCACATGCACAGAAATCGGTCAGCGTATATGTAGCGTTGAGCGACGCAGTACAATATAACGTCGTCTGCTCAACATGGTTGCAAAGGATTCGGTGCGCTAACCGTTTCAGTTAACTGTCCCGTCGTCTGCGTTGTTCGCCATTTTGAGCGGGAACTGGGCTAGCCCAGCAAGCAGACGACATTTTTCACGTATGCTCAATCAAATCGAAACTCGTCTGGAGTACGATCAAAGCTGATCTTCGGGTAGGGACCTCCGTGTCTCAGTTTTTTCACAGCAGCGTTCTTCTCTTTATGTCCTTCATAATTTTTAGCTTAAACCGAACCTAGCCCAAACACCAGATGACGATTAGATGACCACAGCTTGCAGTAATCCCTTTCGGTTTACCTTGCCGCCACTGGCGACGTCTGCGTCCGGCGGGCAACCCTAAAATAAGACCTTCCACGCCGCCAGCTATGAGTAAAAATAAACCAGTGAATGTTGCGGGCAGTTCCACGCGAGATTGCACGGCACAACGGCACACCTGTCTTCCAACGAGTGCACGTACTTACATGCAACGGCAAAAAAGACAAAAAGAACGCCGCGGCGAGTTGTTACATGGCGGCACATCGAAGCGATACGCCAATACAGCACTTACATCTCCTCCTTCGGTAAATACGTGCAGCGCTGTAGACGCTATGCAGAACGAGGCTTAGCGAATCGGCCGAGCGAGTTGAGCTAATACACGGCTGGAGAGACGACCCGTCGTCTGCTCTTAAGTACAGTGAGTAGACGCAACACTAGGTGGTGCAGACGACGCTACAAAACGTATGTCCGGACTTCGTCTGCTGGCATATTACGTCACCAACGTTACTCCTGCCCAACAGGATGCATTCCACATTGCCCTGCGTACATCTTGTACTAAGATTAAGATAGTAAGTCCCATTTACATACATGGAAGGGCACCTTTAACGAAACCTTGTTGTAAAACCAGGTGGCATCCTCGTTTATTATTTCCTGGACTGATGTGCGCCAGACAAAAACGGTAGCACGTATAACCTGCTTCGGTTTTTCGTTAACGGAAGCATTATCGGGAAAATTTAAATTGTGATAAAGTTATCGTGACTGAACAGGAGCATTCTCTTCTTGGCATCTTTAGATGAGCCGTAAAGCGTGTCGTTAGGTGGATGCCACGGAGATATCCGATATTTATGCGGAGGAAAGAAAGTCAACGAACTTTGCTGACGCGAATGTTCACGTCACGCAGGCTAGGCGAACAGTTGTGGCCAAGTTTCAGAAGGCTACGTTGCAGAGATATAGTGCTAGTAAACTATGTAATTAATAGTAAGATGTCGACGTATTACTTTCCTGCTTTTATCGCCTAATATACTACGCCAGATTGTTTGTCAAACACGAAGCGTATAATATTTCTGCATTTAGAAGCATCACTAAACAGGCAAGCAGGATGGTACGAAAAAGCGAGAACTGTCGCTCTTGTGTTAAGCGCTACTCAAGTTAACAAAAGCAAGGTTGCTTATATATGGCGTCACGTTACAGCGACAGGAACACAGAAGGCGATACCTTACACCCATCACTTGTAATTATCATACTGTTCGTAAAGTTTTCCATTTGTACCACCGTGTCCAATAAACGTTGTTAATGGGGTTAACCTTCATAACCAGCATAGCCGTTGCCACTGTCACATATGTGACGCGAATCTTTACACGCTTATAAACCTTATCTCTGGCCGATTCCGATGGCAAAGTGTAATTTACGACTTCCGGCACGCCGCAATGAAAGCGTTTCATATATTTTCTTTTCCTTTTTTTGTGTGTGTGAAGTTGTTCCGCAGGGCCTACTTGTACGAGCCTTCTAAAGGTGGCACTACATTTCGTCGCGCAAGTACACGTCAGAGCCTGCTCACGCACACGCCTTTATAGCTTCCGCGGCAATGCACCGTACTACAGACACAGACGATATCGAAAACGCGATGCAGCTGCAGCAGACGATAATCACCGCGGCACCCGTAGCGAAAGCAATTCTTGGGCCCGCACGCTTTCACGTCGTCGCGGGCATTACGCTGGAATGCAAAGAAAGAATCAAACAAAGAAAAAGTAAGGGGGGGGGGGCTGTAGGAAAAAGTAGGAGAAGGCTTTAAGAAGGCCTAAAACAAAGATACCGACGATGCCCGGGGAGATAATCTGGCTGGCCCCAGCACTCGAGAGAAAGAAAGAAGCGTCGCCCGAAGGCGTCACGACTTGCCGTTCGCTCTCCGTTGCCGAAACGTCTCGGGCCGATCGCATTACTGGGCGCGTGCACGGTGGACGCCCGGGTGCGTAGACATACACAAACTGCGCGCACCTAGCCACCTTCTACGTGGGGGAAAAAAGAAAATCGATTAAACTTGCGCGTAAAAGCAGCGGACGCCCGCAGTAGCATAGGCGATTCTAAGGACACACTGTGTGGTACCTAAAAAAAATCGCAGTGGTCCTGTTGATTTGGAGTGTTGTGTCCTTATGGAGTTGTAGGTTGGTATAGTCATGTTTATTCGTACACGTTTTCTAGACTATTTTGCCTCTACATAAATGGGCTGGGTCCTTATAGACTACAAGCTGGAATATTCTATGCTTGCTTGTAGACCAGTTTGCCTCAACATGGGCATGTTTTGTTCTTGCATACTATAAGGGATATATTCATATGCATTCTTATTGCAAGTGTTGCGAAAAATGAACTTGACCCATTAATTGTGTACAAGCTTAAATTTTTAAAATCATTTTTGTCTACAGATCATAGGCCCGATGAAAACAACAAAGGCTTCCAGCAGAAGCATAATCGCTTATTCAACCATTGTTGCTCACTTTGCTAGCAAGAACATTGCCATGTGACTCATATGGCGCAAATGCAATAGCTTCGTATAATCATACGAGTACTGATAAGCTAAAGTATTGTAAGGTTGGCTAGGTCGGTTAGGTTAGCTTAACATCGAGAGATAGGAAGAGAGCAGAGTGAATAGGCAACAAACAGTTGTAGCCGATATTCTAGTTGATATTAAGAGAAAAAGAATTGACCTGGGCTGGTCACGTCATGAGGACAGGTAAGTGCCGGATTAGTATTCACCACCTGGGGATATTTAACGTGCACTTGAGTCTAAGTACACGAGTGCTTTAGCATGCATCCGTGGAAATGCTGCCGCCGCGGCCGGCAATCGAACCCGCGTCCTTCAGCTTTGCGGTCCAAAACCCAAGGCACCTATTCCACGGTGTGTCATTGAAAGTTCCCTATGCATTCTAGTACTTTCGTATGTGTAACGCTGTTACAGAAATTGAATGGACTTCATATGGAACCCGCATATACACTCCGGTAAATGGTACGGACATCATACGGACTTCGTGGAATGGCTTACGGAACGTTTCAATAGAGATCGCAGGTACAACGAGCGTCTTGTTTTGTTGCACACCCGATCTGGTTTCACAATCAAAATCTCTTTCACTCTCGACGCTTCGACGGCGTTTGTGTGCGTCCACGCTGCAGCACGCGCGCACGCATTCTAGAAGCGCCACCGCAGCATTGTTCCGAGGCAACCAGTTCGCTGCTGCCGTTACCATTCGATCGCAGGCCCAGCTAGCTACAGGCCCATTGCTGTCTCGTTTCTCTTTTTCGAGGCGTGGCTCTGGGCTACCGTGCGTACGCTAGGAAGGAAGGATCCCGCTCGATTCGAAAGCGCAAATGGATCGACCGCGTCGCTAGTAGCGAGGCCTTCATTGCGACTTGAGGATGGTTTCGAGGCGGCAATAGCACGTGCGACCTGCTTTTTAGGAGTAAATGTGGCGCTGCTGTGTTTGCCCGCGTGCGTTGAGGGGACGTAACTCGGCTGGCGTGACCGAAGTTTTTTTTTTTTTTCTTCGGATGAATCGCGCGGGCCCTCCGATGCCAGCCAGCCCCTCCCTCCCAATAGAGGTGTTTGTGGAGGGCTCGCGGCTCACTTGCTCTGATGCGAAGATGTGCTCGGTTTGTTGTGCCTCCGAGGCAACTGCATCGAAGGGATAGAGTATTTGACGGTTTTATTCCTGCACTAGAAACGAAAGCACCGACTATTTTCTGCTGATCGACCGAGAAATTTGTTTCTGTCGAGGAAAAACTAAAGTGATGGTGCAAGCGAGCACAAAAAATGAAATTAGAACAATAATGAAACGTTTACCCGGGCAGCGCAATTTTCTTTTGTAATTGAAAGGGCAGAGAGGGAGGGGAGCAAATGGGGAAATTGTGTTGCTCTGAATAAACTATGGGCTTGCTATAAATGAAGGCAGAAAAGGACGAAATAAAAAAAACACAAAGTTCACCAATGTCTACGCCGTGTACCTTGAATGTAGAGACACCTGAAATATTTGTGCAGTTGAATCGTGTTGGGAAACATCGCAACGTTTCCCAACGCAGTTGCGCGTTCGACGGTTAGAAATAATTTTCAACTCAATTTTCTCATTGTAATTTTTTTTAATATCTGGTGTTTTACGTCCCAAAACAATGCAATGATGATGAGGGACGCCGTAGTGGAGAGCTCCGGAAATTTCGAGCACCCGGGGTTCTTTAACGTGCACCTATATGTATAAGCACACGGACCTCAAACATTTTCGCCTCCATCGAAAATGCAGCCGCCGCGGCCGGGATTCGATCCCGCGACCTACGGGTCAGCAGTCGAGCGCCATAACCACTAGATCACCGTGGCCGGGCAACTGAGTTTTCGACTTCTAGATATAGCTAGCGAAGCTTCTAGTTGAACTTACACATGACTGGGGTGCAAAACGGCTCATGTTGAATTGCACATGACATGCAGAAGATCCATTTTTTTTAGCGCGAGCTGAATAAAGATAGCCATAATAATTCGCCACATAAGGATACAGTCATTGGTATACACTGAGTTCCCACTGACAAACAACTATCAACGCGGTGCGTTAAGTCAACCCTCAATGTCTTTCTGAGTCATGAAAATGGAAATTGAGCAAATCTATTGGTCCGGCGTGCTCTCATGGTTGTCACGTAAATGGCGCACGCCCATGAAAGCTAGAGCGCCAGATTTCCGCCTTGTGTTAATAGTACAAAACACTTTGATAGGCACAAACATTCCACGCTTACCGAACCATCTGATTTCCATGCCACACCTTATTGCGTCTTGTTGAATTTATCTACGTTTTTACAGGAAAGCCTATCAGCTCTATACCCATATCATTCATCTTGTCGAGGCCATATCTCTCTGCCTTTTTAATCTCCGCTTGAATGACATCATTATGTCGCATTCAGTTCTCTAAACGGCGTATGCTGTATCCTATCTGCGATTGCCACACCTTCCCGCTCAGGAATGGGCCCGCCCCGTGAGTCAATTCATGAATCAAACTGACCATCACTCTTTCCGGCGAGTCATTAACCGATTCTTTATCACGGTAAGTATGTTTCATCTTTTACGCGTAGTCGAATGAAACTGTAGAGAGAAGAACGTATGGCACCTCGGTCCCTTCTGCCGGATTGGTTCGGTAATTGCCAGCTCTGGATCACATTTGCATGCATCAATTGGCGTATCTTGAGCAGAGTGATACACTATATAGCAGTAGCAGCTCGTGTAGTGCCAGCGCTGTCCGTAACTCTCCTCGTCTTCATCTGTTCATATTATCACCATTGGGTGCGTCGTCTTTCTGTTTGTGGAAGGCTCCAGAATAGAACGGCTGCCTTAGAATACGTCAAAGCTCCTAGGCGACTCCGCAGAGATTGCAGTGTCTGGGTGATACCCGTATTAGATCGCTGTTCGGCTGTCAATGCAAAGGGACCTCGCAGGTAACGAATGACCAAATCTCTGGGCTGTTCGGACGCACTGGGTACGCCAGCATTTCTTACGGATAGTGCGAGGTTGTCAAAACTTGCCAAGCCTTCTCTTCCAGCGCGAAGTTTGTCGTGCCGATTAGCTTCATTTGTCCATAACAGTTCGTGTTTAGAGAATTCATCATCAGCCTGACTGCACCCACTGCAGTGCGAGATACCATGTTCCGCCAGTCAACCCCGTCCTGTGCTTGCTGCGGGCACGTTATACCTGCAAACATCTTAATATCGCCTGCCCATCCAACTTTCTGTTTTAGTGTATTCGCTATAGCTCAATTGAACCTTCATGTGCTACGACTGAAACGCCTTCAGGGCATTAACCGCTCTGGAATTGCTCAGTGCTTATGAAAAAACTTTGCGGAGTGTCCATGCTTTCCTGTCATGTGTGAATTTTAGCAAAACACGCTTACGTAGATTATCATTTCGTACGATAGCAAGAACTGCGATAAATCGAAAACTGGCAGATGGTGATCGAGCGGTGATGGTGCAACGGTAACCAGTAGCGCTGTGGCTGACGTTAAGGGAGTTTGCGGATAGCGCTGCCATTTTGTTATAACTGCGCGCATCGTCACTGACTGACAGCTTTGACGTGTTTTACCAGTCTTCGCCATGTGCACACGTATGGCGCAGGTGCTTCTTCTGCTGTTCCAGTGGCTGTATGCGTTTGCACACATCCGCTCTCGAAAACTCGCAATTACTCTTAACACTTTCCGCCTGATGAAACTGTCTGTCAAATCGCGAAAACTCTCCAAGCCTCATATTGCTAAACGTTATCCCTCTCTCCCTCTATTGTGCCGTTAAACTGTGTCACGATGTATTTAAGAAGACGAGAACATCAATAGCAAACGACGTCCGTTTGAAAGCAATCCGGTACACTCCGTTAACCGACCGACCGTTCCTCTACGCACTCCGTAGAGTCATTACAGGGCCAACGCCATTGCCGGGCGCAAAATACCAGTCGCCCCTTGATGCGCAGCATACCCTCCATACGAAATGCACAGCTGCTTCCTACAAGGCAAGGGGGCCTGTGGAAAGATCGAGCCACACTGAAAAGAGACGTCCGAAGAATACCCCGGCGTATAAGAATTGAGGCGGGACGCCAGAGCAGACGAAAATGAAATGCTGGAACAATGAGCGTTGTATTCCATCCTCGTACGCACAATGAAGAACAATAAGCGTCTTCTTCCTCTACGGGCGCTGCGCATGCGCGACATTCGGAAACCGTATATGAGGTAGGCGTGTCAGTATCTATAGCAGCCAGCGTAAGGCCTGGGCGGAAGGCGTATCTTATCGAGACTTGAACTGTCCACCTCTTCGTCTGTGTCTCGATTTGACCGTTTTATGCTTTCAGGGGACGGGCAACCAGCACATCGTCGAGAACCAAGACTCAAGCACGAACATCTTGACGTCACCATGGCCCACATTAGCACCTTAGTAACGTTCCAAAATTCGATATTTTCCTCATATTTTTTCATCAATGAAGAAAGGCACGAACAGAATTAGTCTTATCAAAAGTTAGGCACGCAAGCAATGCTACAAGGGAATTCATGGTTACGGAGAAAACGAACGTTGCCTATCAACTGAAAGGTCCCACTGTGGCTGAGAAGAAGCTAGACAGAACTTATCTGGGCATGCTCTGTGACCTCCCGCCAATCTGAGACTCATGAGGTAAGTGTTTAAGTATGACACCTCATCATGTAAGGCAAAGGACTCATCGTACTAAGATTCTCAAGATTTCACGCCTACATAACTTGACTGATTTGACATAAATTTCTCATATTTCTTAACTAGCAGTTCCACCTTTAACGCATAAGTGGCAACATATCTAAATTCACGCTTTAGTCATAATCGTCCCTAATTATTTTACCTTCCATTAGCTTTACACCTTCCCTGCTTCGGTGGCGCGGATCTGGGTAATGTGTACTTGGCTTGTGGAGTTTATAATGATATTTGTGAAAATAAGTACATGGATAAGTACTTCTATTACTGAGCGTCTATTTATGAGATCCTGTGTTCCAATCCTGTAAGAACCTCTTTTTCTATATATGTGCGAATGTGACCTTTCCGTACCCCTTCTGTCACAGTGTCATACCCAAGGTAGGAGTGGAGACAAGAATGTACATTGCAGCCTTGTGTACCTAGCCATTGTCAGAGGATTGACCCTGCTTCCTAATACACCAGCTACAAATCTAGCAACGCACCAAGTTGCCTATTTAGGCACAACACAGTGCCTTGAGTTCATGTCTAAGAGGCAAGACAGGATCCAGCATAAGCGAAGTGAGAGGCTAAGGCAAAGACTACTTTGCTTATAAAGCATTATCGATGGCAAGGCGCTCAGTTCCTTAACTCCTAACTACTCGAGCCTTACAACTTCTCCCTTCATTTCTTGTCTGCACAGTGCATTTGCCAGAGGTTATTCATTCTGATCACTCTGATGTGCTCTCCTAGGAACTCTTTTTGTGAAGTTACGAACTCAATCAGTTCAGCTGACATCAGTCTTAGGTATTTGCCACGTTTGATAACACAAAAATAACGCGATGGAATCGTTGAGAGTGGCCGTACTACAACACCCCCCTTTTCCTCCGGACACGCACACAGTAGCTTCTTCAAGACTCCCGTATACCACAAATTTCGCGACCGGAAGTCGAGACGGGCCTGGAAGAGCTGAAGAGAAATGAAGTGCTGCGTTTGAAACCTTTCAGACGTCGGAGGCGAAATGGATGTAGGTGGACAGAAAACTCATTCCGCGTAGGTCGCTTAACGTTGACGACGCTGGAGAGCCCGGCAAATGAGGACCAAAAGAGAAAAAAAAAAGACTGAGAAAATGAAAGAGAGAGAGCAAGCGGACAAGAAATCTCTGTGGGTATTGTCTTTTGCTATATTCGAGAGGGTGCGAGTAAAAGTGCCTCTAGCTGTTGTCTGTTGCTATATTCGGGAGGAACCGACGAAAAAAAATATGTTTACGCTTACCTCTGCTAGATATGTGAGGAATATCGTATAAAAACAATATGGCTCTGGTTGTTGTCTTCTCTCGGATGCTAGAGGAACAAATGAGTAAATGCTTTTGGAAAATAATTCCTCTCGCTACGGTTTTCCACTATGATGCGAAAGGACTAGCACATGATCAAATGCCCATGGCTGATTGTCTTCTGCTAGATCTGAGCAGCAGTTTGGCTTAAAATGAGAAAAGCGGACGAAAAGTGCATGTGGTTGATGTCGTGTGCTAAAAGAAGATGAAAAACTCACAGGGTCCCTTATGCATTCCCCTAGGATTACTCAAAAACGAAAGCCATATTCTTCTGAATCGATGTATTGACCTCTCCCGCCCGCCCCCTCCACTTCCGAAAGCCTTCTGTACCTAACGTGGTTCACCTCCAGGCTCGGAGGCATTGCAAGCTTTCTGCACCTCGTCATGTTATGCACGGCTCCGGGATCAGCCCACCTTTGACCAAGCGACCATGTCATGTGATCACAGTGTCATGTGACGTCAGGTTATGTCATGCCATAGTGACTTCATGATGACGTCACGCATTTCGGCTGTCTATGACGTCATGATGACGTCATGTCGAGGCGCAATCACGTAATGATCCTTGGCGTCACACGTGTGGATGCCGATGCCACCGAAGGTCAATCTTCGCGTCTGATGAAGCATCTGAAGCTTTCGCCTTAATGATCACAAAATAGTACAAAATTCGCTCACGAATGAACATTCACATACCTAATCCCATTGCTACAATATAACTTCGAGCAACGGGAATGTTCATGCGTCATAAATGTTCACACACACGAAATATCCCATGGTTTCTGTCTCCTGTTAGAGGCCAGACAAGCAGGAGTCACTCAACACAACCCGACACGTTCACGCACCAACCGAATGACATATCTCGTTGTTGCCCTGTGACGCCACGCGCCGCGAAACGAAAGCCGCGTACAATCCGTAAGGATGCCTTCCGGGTTGAAAGCACTCTCTCGCGCCCTCTGGCGAGAGAGAGAGAGAAAGAACGTACAGAGACACAACGCTGTACATAACGGCGCCAGTCTACTCAGTCGGCAGCGGCTTATACGGCGGGAGTCTCAGAAGCGCCGGCAGTGACCCTTCCAACCCCTCGCCAACAATCCTGCGCATGCAGAAGCCCGCCGCGCTGCAAAAGTACCGAGCATCTCGCAGGAGGCCGTAATAAAACGCTCCGAGACGAGACCCCCGAGAAGAAAAAAAAAAAAAATGAAGAGGGAGGACCTCGTGGGTGCGACGACGGGGTGCCTTCGCAGGACGCCGCCGGCATTTGTTCTCTGGCTGACCGTACGAAGGAAGGAATAAAAAGGGAGTAAAGTAAAGGTGTTGTGGAGCGGAAACGCCCCCTTCATTGCCAACTCGTTGATCTGGCATGGCGCAGCGGGACGTAGCTGTCCGAGGCCGTTTTCTTTCTTTCTTTCTTTTTCTTTCTTTCTTTCTTTCTTTCTTTCTTTCTTTCTTTCTTTCTTTCTTTCTTTCTATTTTAACCTGTGTTCTGTCCTCGCTTGAATGACCTGTCCCCACGACACGGTCTAGAACTTTCTAACTACAACTGGATAACTACAGAACACAATTATAAAGTAATTATCTTAAGAGAACGCTTCTCCTGGGATGATAAGCGTATGCCGAGTTTCAGCGGCTGGAATAACGTAGAATAACAGCACGTTTAATTTGCCATGACACCCTCTTTTCTTGTTAGAACTTGCCATCTTCACGATTAACAGTGTATTGTGTGGTGACTGCCGGACGAAGGCCTCTCCTAATTGTTTCCCATTTACCCTATCTTTTGCGAACGAATAGCAATCTTGCGTGCGACATTCTTCCGCTTGCGCATGTGCTCATTTTAATGACATTCCGTAGGTACAGCTCAAAATTCATATAATGCTCAAAAATAGCAGTAGCATCGAGACATTTTCTTTAACTTGCCCGACGGACCCGATACATCTACCCGTTAAACGTATCGAAAGAAATTTATTTTGCGCAAGCTAGCGCGCGTTCGTAAGCTCGTTGGTTACAAGAGCTCAAACCAAGACACGCATTTACTCGTGTTTTTGTCGGTTTTGCCCTTCCTTTTGACATGTATAAAAGCCACACCGTGAGCAATACGCTTCAGCTGACTGTCAGCGCTTTGCTCTGTCTTCTCTTGTGCGTGTCATGATCTCAGCATTGTTTGACTTCCAGTCATGTTGGACCTTCGGACTTTCGTATTCAGTGAACTCATAGAACATATATTTTTGTCAATGCACGTGTGTACGACAGGCAAGGGAGATTAACGGCGGGGGTGGGGGGGAGACACTTATTATGCAATTGTTGCATTAGTAATAAAATCTAGACTGTACAGACCTGGCTAAAAAGGGTCCTCAAATGAGAGAATGTGTGACAGGCACAAGAACATCTACAATTCAACAAATAAACCTACAATACAAAAGATAAGCCCCTTGAAAACAGACCATCGTTAGACACTAGAACAAAGGAGCCTTCTAAACAAGGCTACCTGATGAACACCCAAGGGGCGGTCCACGGGCCTGCGTAACCTATTTCCCGTGCCTCCGTGCGGTTGTCTAGGCCATAGAGGAGTGTCCCATGCATAAGTGGCTACGCCGCGTTCTCAATTAACTAAGCACGTTGCGCTCCAAGAATAACAAGCTTTCCCGCAGAGCCGTTTAAGTCCGAGCCAGTGTTGCCGGGCGATGTGTTCAGGTGGGGCTCGCGAGACTCGAAGTCCTGTAAGAGCAACTGGTACGTACCCCCAACGTGTCTTTATTTTCTGCCGAGTATGAATGGGCAGAAAATAAAGACAAGTTTAGGACAATAAATACACGTCCAGGAAAATTTTGGTGCGTTTCTGTTGTATGTTATCTTCAAGGAATTTGTGGTTGATTCAGTCGGAAGTGGTTTTATTTTGGCATTAAATGAATGTAAAAAATTGTGCATACAGGAGGTCCCATAGTCAGAGACGGTATGGGGACTTCCTTACAAATTATTATCTATTACATTTAGCACATTACTGTTTGATATAGAAGTAGAACCATGTAAAAGGTGATGGGAAGTCGAAAGGCTATAGCTCTGAAGACATTCTATGCTCAAGGATTTCTCGTCATTTAAATCCTCCATCTTCTGAACGTCTGTTTTGTTGAGACGTGTGCAAGAGAGAAATAAGAAAATAGGCGAGAAGCCGGCTGACAACTAAAGCCGAGAGGGACACAACGTCTGGATATTTTTCAGGAAGGAGGGAATTGGATTTTAAATTCTAGAGTTACGAAGACTAGAAGCAACACTTGCAAATCAGTGTCACGAAGAATGTAAAGAACCGTATGCGCCGTGTACATTTCACAAAATATCTGAAGCACTCTACAAAGGTCTCCTGGTGTTTCTGTTCGTGTGAAGTCGACAGGACCTGCGGACTTGCGGTCTAAAACGTGATGGCGACATAAGTTTGCAGGCCTAACATAAGCCACGCCTCTGAATATCTTGGAAGCCGCAGTTGAGGAAGTTATAGCATTTGTCAACTATGGTCCCTAGGTATTGTATGTATTCGCAGCAGAAAGCCAAGACGGGTAGATGATAGAACGGAAGTTCTGACTCTGGAAGATCAGCGCCAGACTTGGGAGTAACGAAACTACAGCATTTAAAGTATTGCTGTATGAGTAACTTATTGAATTACTTTTCTTCGAATTCCAATTTAGCATCTAATGAATGAAGCGAGTAATTTCAGGAAGATTAATCATTACGTTCACAATTACTTTTCACTAAAATATAACATGTCCGCTTCCTTTATGGCACATACAAATGACCAAAGAGGAAAGAAATACCAAAGAAAGTTCATGTGACTAAATGCGTCAAACGTGGGAAGTTTAACAAAGATCTCCGAGATTGCAACGTATATTTGCTGTAATTAAGTTTACATGAGCTAGTGCACAAACCATAAACCTTCAAGGAAGGAAAACGGGAGAGAGGAAAGACAGGGATGTTAACCAGTTTGGCATAACCGGTATGCTACCCTGTACAGGGGGAAGGGATGGGGGAGATCGAAAGAAGAGTAAAGAAAGAGAGAAAGAGAGGGCAACACATACGCACACACAACGTCACAGCGCAGAGCGGCAGTCTTGTGCGGTATGCGGCATCATTAAAGTCTACAGCCGCTCGTGTAAGTCTGTTGTCCTTAGGAATTTGAGCAATGCCTTGGTTGCTTGAACTCTCGATGACTTATCAGGATGACATTGGAGAATCGTGTCTAGTGTCAACGGTCTGTTGTGAAGATGAGCGAGAGCGAATACCAGGGATCGTCTCTGCGCAGCGTAGCGAGGACAGTCGCAGAAGACATGTTGCAAGGTCTCCTCGGTGCCGCAGGCGTCGCAAAGAGCGTTGTCGGCCATCCCTATTCGAAACGAATATGACTTCGTGAAAGCCACTCTTAGCCATAAGCGGCATAGCAGAGTGGCCTCTCTTCGGCGGAGTCCAGATGGTATTTGAAGTCGCCGCAACTCGTTTAGGTGGTGTTGCAGATAGTTTTGGCTTCTTGACGTATTCAGTGTTGAGTGCGAAATATTCTTTGCGATCCTTTGAAGCATGGCAGCAGCATCAGACCTTGAAAGCGGTATAGCCTCTTCCTTGTCTCCTTGCAAAGCTGACCGAGCAGCATTATCGGCATGTTCGTTGCCAAGCACGCCGCAGTGACTTGGCAACCATTGAAATGTCACTTGGTGTCCCTTCTCGAATGACGTATGAATGAGGTGTCTTATCTCGAATACCAGTTGTTCATATGGTCCACGCCGCAGGGCTGACAAGAGATATTGTAGGGCTGCTTTGGAGTCGCTAACAATTGACCATCGCTGCGGTTGTTCGCGATTGATAACACAAAGTGCAGCGCGAAGAGCTGTCAGTTCAGCAGCCGTTGATGTTGTTGGGTGGTCGGTCTTAAAGCTAACAGTTACACCTTTCGCTGGGACAACTACTGCCCCGGACGAATCACGGATGGTCGTTGAGCCGTCGGTGTAAACATGTATGTGGTCGGTGTATTTCTCGTGCAGTAGAAGCAGAGATAGCTGTTTCAGGACAGGCGATGACAAATCAGATTTTTGTAATAGTAATGTAATGTCACTACTTTCGGCTTGCTACAATTTGCAATGCAATTTATTATATTTTTAAAATTTTCAGAAAAATTATAATTAATGTAATTAAAATAAGTTGAGGGTTAGTTTGCCATCTCTGCTCAGTCCTTTGACGAGACACACAGAAAAAAAGCGATAACACTGCGCTGTGGGATGTTTTCGTGTGTGCTTTATCCGAGCGTTGGTTGATGACCTCCCAGGTCTGAACTAGACTGCACAGACATGACCAACTCTGATGATTATGAGGAAAGTAGCAACTTCAGCTTGTTGCTCTGTGCTGGGTATATGGTTTGTAGCAAAGATGGAGGGGACAAAAAAAAAAGTTGTGAAGCAGGCTGCGACTCTGCGACAATGTCAGAGATTACGATCAACACTGCGTGCAAGGTAAGCCAGAACCTGAGGCGAACATTCCTTCCTTGTTTCTTTGCAAAATGACAAACCCGAATTTAATGGCTTTTTTTTTTTCGTGTGTCGACTTCTTTTAGCGAAGCATAAGGTGAGATTATGATAAATACGATGATACAATAGGACTCACAAAGTATGGCTCAAGTTTCTAAATTTACGAAACAAAATAAAAAAACGTGCCCGTCAAGCTTATTCATGTGCCCGGCTCCTGTAAAGCGAATCGCGACGTGTACGACTACAGAGTCCACGTTTCGCACATTGTGTTTTCGGTGCGATTAAACGGACCTGAGACACACAGGCTAGTGATGTTGGTGAGAGAATTGCTGCGTAATTTTCTCTCCCTGTATCTGCCCCTCTTCCATGTGACGTAGATATTCAAGTACACTACTTTCCCATGTACATAGCGAGAAGGATGAAGGCGAAGAGGTTGGAAATTGTATGCCGACCTCTTTAGCACTCATTATAGTAATATCCACCTTGCCTCCCCGTTTTCTTCGCTTTGAAAGGAGTGGACAATGGTGAAAAGCCAGAGGACAGAACTGCAAAATTGCAGCATTTGTAGAGGACCCGAGAAACGCCAAGAATAGGTAGTAGAGATGTAAACGTAGAAGACTGGCGGTAGTTTGCTGATAATTGTGGCTGAGCTCGTACATCGCGTTATCGAGAAACCCAAAGTAGACAATAGGACGCGCTTACTGCTGTATTTTCGCTAAGTCAATGTTAATAGATGGCTTGTACTGACGTCGCTGAAACCGCCGTGTTGGAGCACCCGCATGGGGGGACGCGATGTTTGCGATGTCACATTAACGTTATCAAAGCATCACATGCAGGTCCATCCTTTATTCACGCACAAAGGTGTTCCTGTCTTGTCGTTATCACATTGAAGCAGGTTAGCCGCAACCTGTTTGTCGTCAAAGCCGCCATCGTGGAGTGCCAGTACATTCGGAAGCTGCGTTCATGACGTCACGTGCAATCCATCAATAGAGAGGGGAGTCTTAGCGAACGCGTTCATGGCATCCCGGAGACGTACACGGTATCAGAAAAGCTGGAGGCGATACATCGGGAAGATGTTCATCGGTCAATCAATGAATCAATCGAAACGTCATTTATCTCGAGCTTACGAAATGTGACAGTGGGTCACGTGCTAGAAGCATTTGCGTGTTGTGCGGTCATTAAAAGGTCATTCTGAAAGGTGTACGCCACTGGGTAACGACGTAATCCACACCGTCATTGCTGTCAAAATTCTGTTCACGCTCGACAGAAACACCGTTGTCAAAAATATCGCTCTATGCACTGGCCGATCCAGCTGTCTGCGTCCTTTTGCTGTTCCGGGAAACCGCGCTGTCTCAGCTACGCTAGCGCCCTCTGGTACATATAAGGTTGAATATTCCGGTCGCTAATGTTAATCGAATCGTCACACCGTTATCCCGTCGAGTGTTGGAGCAGAAGATAAACAGAGGTCAAGCAAAGCGCTCTGATATATTGCGTGACCGACTAGCTCGGGTACAAATCGTTCTGTGCTGTAAGGTGTCGTCATCGCCGCTGCTCGCGTCCTATATTCGTCGACCGATATTTCAGCAATAAACTTTAGTCTGCTCAAGTTCAGCAGAGGGCCGCAAGGCGTCGCCGTTATCGCTACTGCACGGACCCAACAAGGTCCGCGCCAGAGGCGTAGCCAGAAATTTTTTTCGGAGGGGGGGGGGGGGGGGGGGGGGTTCAACCATCCTTTTTGTACGTTCTTGCGTGCGTTTGTATGTGTGCGTGTATAATACACATACCAAATCGAAAAATATCGGGGGGTGTTTCAACCCCCCCCCCCCTGTCTACGCCCCTGGTCCGCGCTGGTGCGTCTCCGTGGTTCCTTAATTTCAGAATCTCGCTCTTGGAGTTGGAGCCATGCTACGACAAGCATGCGGTGACTGCGGGAGTTTATGCGGCACCTTCATGCGATGAGGGAAAGGGCATCCACGATGACGAGGAGCAAGAATCGTCTTCTCGCGGTGAAGAGTTGACGGACGAGCTGCGCGAAAATGGTGGCGACAGCCAGGCGCCTTTGAGCGAAAGCGAATCGTCGCGAAAGTGACAGCCCCCTCTCCCTGTCGAGTCGTCGTCCATAGCCGGTGGGATATTTAAACAAAAACAAACACGCAGACATGCGGAACTCCACCTTGCCTACACCCTGCCGTCACACACCACACCCGTGGGTGAACCGTGAAAGCGATATATACCGCTTAGTGGGTGCAACGCCCCCGCCTGACGCGCCTCCCCCTCCTGCACGTCTCTTGAAACTTTCACGATTTTTCTCGGCAGCCTTACGACGCCGGCGCCGACGACGATCGCATTGTCTTCGTTTCCGAAATCGTCGTGCGGCGTTCCCCGAAATGGACGTTAAGCCGCGGTAATGGCCGCGCTGTTAGTTCCGGCTTTGTCTCTTGGTCTTGTTTTTTCCCGCAGGAAGTCTCACGGAAGCCACGCCTGTATCCAGCCCGTATCGCAGAGATTGTGTGCTCGGGACTGCGCACTCCGAAGCTGGAACGCAACCTTACGAAGAGTTTTTACGATGCTGCCTATAACGAAGAGTCTGTGTGATAAGTATTAAAATACTGGTTAGAGCGAACGAACGAAAGAAGAAAAATAGATCGAGGGCTCGTAGACAATCTGATGAAACCAAGAGACAATGATGGCAAGGAAGGTATGGGTGACGTTATCTGTAGTCTTTAATTGTAGTGTTTTAATTATAAGTATCTTACAATAATATCTGTAACAGTCTTCGATACAATGTATATGAGGAAGAGTGTATCAAAAGTGTTTCAGAACACCATCTACAACGAAGACTTGCTATACAGTCCATAATTAAGAATCCGTATGAAGGTCCTTACGGCAGTCATCTAGAAAAAGTGTACGAAAAGTCTTTTCCTTACAGTGACTGCTATCAAGAGTCGATGCGAAATCTTACGATAGTCTATATTGAGCCTGTACGAGCAGTTTAAAGCAACGTTTATATTAGGGAGCTGACACTAAGTATTACGACACAGTCACAAAGATTTCTCTTGGGATATAGTCTCGGAAAGGAAAGTCTACTCGAAGAGCCTTTCTATGATACAGTGTCTTTAACGAAGAGACTTACGGATACAGCCTACAACGCAAAGTACATGCGAGTGGTCTCGCAATACGGCGTATATCCAAATGCAAACGATACAAACAATGAACATAGACTTCGTAGACCACGTAAATCGAACTCGATATAGCGAAAACCGTTAATAACCCGAACTATCGAACTTAAGAAAACAAATATAAAATAAGGCGATCCCGGAGTAGTTCTGGCCAGAAAGGTACATATTCTCCGCCATGTTGCGCAACCTTGTCTGCTTGATAAATTGGCTGTGGCTACAGCTTCAACGATCTGGCGAAATAGAAAAATCTGGCAGAGCCTGACAGTGCATAGTCCAGCACCGTAACCACTGTAGCACCGAGGCGGACTTCACAGCTACATGAAGTATCAGTGTTCGCGGAAGGCAGCTTCTCCAATAAGTCGGCAGCAGATGGTGATCACCTACGTTAGCTAACAGATAGTGATCGCGGAAGTTGCCAGCATGATGATCCGAACGCGTGAATTAACACATGTTTATGACGATATAAACGTGGAATGATAACGAACACTACAAAAATCAGGTCCGTAATGATAACAAATGGACCCTGCAATGCGCAGCAAAGCGCTGGCAGCCAAGTAACGAGATGCTTAAAATATGCACGGTCCGGAACACAGGTGGACAAAGGGGGCGCTCATTAAAACCGCAGACCACGTACCACGCGCTAGCTCCCCGAAGCGCAGAAAATCGCGCGCAAGGCAACGAAACGCTAATTACTGTATTGCTAATGAAGAAAGCCACGCAGCATGCGTACGAGAAGAAAGTGGGGAGCAGAATACGCCTGCCTATAAGCGGTATCCAAGGACAACAATGGTCGACGAAAAAACGCCGCCATCTTGTGTTCGTTTCATGCGCCATAACCATGCTAGATGGATATCGAAGGACCCACCCGCACGTACGTACACGTGCGGAGATAATCGGAGGCAGCGGCCATTTTGCTTTCCATCTCTGCTTCGGCGGCTGTCAATGTCGAAGCAGTCACGACAGCTGACGTTTCGGCACGCCTGATTTGGCCAATGCTGCTGCTGCCCACTCAATCGCAGGGTCTCCTGTAAGCTGCGTAGGATCACGCAAAGCGGCGACGCCAATCATTGACCGGTGAATATTGTTATAACTTGGTCGCAGCGTCCATACAGTGCACGGGCTACAGCGTGGTCGTCGACAACAGCTGTTCGGAGTAGGCTTAGAAAACGGACGCAATTAGCTGGGCCTTACCTCTGCTCAGGGTCGCGAGATATTGATTAATAAGCAAGATACTATATTGATTAATGAGCATCGGAGGATGGGAGCGTTGATATAAACAGAAAGAGCTTGCGGGCACCACGTCATCACTTTTACTGTAGTTCGGATTCATGAAAAGCTGACATCGTTAAACATGCTCAAATAGAGGCCCACAGAGAACGCACCTCAGAGACGGACACATTTTGTGGGTGGTTATGTGAACGTGCAAACGCAATAGGTCACTGCATTTAAATGTATGCATTAATTCGCTATCCGTAAACAAAGCAGACGCTATAAGGTCATGTGTGAATGCTTACTACAGCATGAAGTCAGAATCTGGTCGGTTAGCAACGCCCTCAGACAACGAGCGAAAGAAGTGCGTGCATCTATAATTGAAGGAAGTTCCATGAATATGGGATGAAGAGATTAAAAATCCTTGAACACGGGGTGCCGCTGGAGCCGACGTTTCGACAAGCGGTCTTTTCGTTCTTCAAGTGTTGTTGCCTTGAAGACAGCGAGATCACCTGTTCAAGGATTTTCTCATTTCTTCAAGCCTGCATCTTTCCCTGAACTGTCTTATAGCTGAGTAGAAAACACAGAACAAAAGAAACAGGAACTGGCAAAGGATATCAAAGCAGACGACCCTATATTGCCTCCGATTCATATTTTAGTGACGTCACACAGCGTTCATGCACAGCCAACGAAGCCGAAAAGGTAGTGTTTAAAACTTGCCGACAATGAAGTGCTTCTGATTCCTGAATGTAGTTTCCAGAACATCCAGTGCACAAAAAAACATCGCTTCCGAAACTGGCTTCTCTAACTCCAGCGGCGCCCCCTACAAAGCTCTGTAATTATCACCGGATGCTTCTGAATAGAAAGCTAAGCGGGCAGCGGCCATCTTACGTCTCCTTTCAATTTTGAAGCCAGCAAAAAGAGAGCTTCACGAAGACAGCATCCAAGTCAAAAAAGGAGGCAGGCCACTTCCCTGCCGCAGCAAGATGGCGTTTGAGCAGAAGGCTTACGAACTCGCCGGAGTGGTCGTCTGCTCACAGAAAGACGTCGTCGTGGTTTCTTAGGACTTAATGTGTAAGTGACGTTGATTTCTTCATAGTAAACCTTTGAACGGCAAAATGACTTGAAAACAGTCGTATGTCCTTTTCTAAACTTTTTCAAGCCGACGCTAGGTGGCGTCACGTCGCACAAACATGTGCCACGTTTTCCAGGCATGTTTCATCGCTCAGGTGACTCGGGCTGGCAAGAGTCTTGTTGGCTGCCTTATAGACAGTCTACAACTCTGCTCATAATGGTAACACAACCTAAGGTGAAATTCGAATACCAGAACTTCGCGTGACTAAATTCACTGTGCACTATAAGAAGCGCGTACCGCACTCCTGCAGTGCTTACAGCTCACTCAGATATCGATATTGAGATAAAGCGATCAATTCTGTCGCATTTATTTCACAGAGCGGCTGAACAATCGACTTAACACCGGACTGTATTCAGCCAAAGTGGACCAAGGTCGCGATATTCGATATTCCTTTCAGGATGCAAATTCGAGCAAGCCAGGGCTAGCTTATCGCGCAATTATACACCGCAATTGACTATGACTTCGTGAGCAAGAAAGAACAGCCCGGCTCGCTATAGAACGAACACGAGAGCTATACAGGTAAATCAGCAAGCTCACGAGCTACGCACATGCGGCTAATTTCTCGAGACTAGATCGTGAACGCGTAAGACACGACTCCGGCACGTCCAGCAATCACGAAGGCGCCTTACTGAAAGGCTTCACTGATTTATGTACAATATACAGCGGGCACACGTCGGCGTATCTGTGTACACAACGCCAGGGGGTGCGAGATGTGTATCGGCGCCATCTAGCGGCGAATTGTTATCAATCACCAACTTAACTACATAACGCTCTGATTTTCTATACGGTCGTCTGTTCGGCGAGACCACGGATTATGTTCTCGCGAAGGTTCTCACGAATACTAAGTGGGCGTCTTAAAATACGAGAAAGCTCATTCGACGCCTTTAAATGAAGGCCGTCGAGAACGCTTGCACGAAAAGGGCTACCTACCGAACAAGCTCTCGAACTTCAAGAAAGAAAATAGCGGCTATTTTATCTCGCATCAGGCGCCGTACATAAAATGGCGCCTCGTCGTGACACAATTAAGTCGCCTCAGTAGCGCGCGTATCGTTTTCGCGTAGCAGACGGCATTCACTCATAATGCAGGCGAAGTTCTCGGCTGACAGACGTGCTTCACTTTTGCTTCGTCGTCTGCTTCTTTCATTATCGTCTGCTTTCTTTTTCGTCTGCTTCTTTTTCGTATGTTTAGCTTATTCCTTATGCTACAGCGGGCCCAAGGTCAAATTCTAGCCTACGGCCTTAAGTCTCGGCCCCGTCTTTACAGTCGTTTCTCCTGGCAAGGTTGTGTAAGTGAACGCGTGTGCATATGCGGTGTGGTTTGCTAGGCGTCGACATCAAGTTGCCTTATACATGTATGCTCGAGCTTGCTACTACAATAAGCGAGCGTAGCTCGCCCGTTGACGGTGTCACGAACGCATTTCCAATCCGGCTGAGCCTCACGCCTTTCCGACTGACCCAAATATGCTGCTCGCTTCGATGACGGCTTCACTGCCTGTGTTCCCGAGTAGCGCGTAGGCTGATCTGGTCGTTTAGCCCTAATAGAACGGTGCACCGTTGATAAAGGTACAGCGACAGGCATGCGCGAACGTTCACTATTTGCTGTGTGCTATAGAAAGTTGTAGAACACACTGGTAAGACTTATCGTACGTGTTCTTCACGTCGTATAATTTAGGCCGCGTACAACTCCTCATGCTAATCGTTCACGTTTCGATGGATAGCTCGTACGTCTTGTGCTTGTTTGACGTCACGGAGCTGACGTGGCGCTGCTGTGAGTGTCGGAGTAAGGAGAATAGGTGGAAGTCTTCAGTTGATGCTCACATGAACACTAGCTGTATGAAAAAGGCAAGTCCACAACGTCTCCTCACGCCAGTTTCTTCAAAATGACGAATATAAATTTGGCATTCGAGGAGAAAGTTCTCTCCAGGAGTTAGTGTCTGATGTTTGAACGAGAAACTGAAATGCTTTTTTGTACTACAAAAGTAGCCTAGATTCGACACTATCAGTAACAGAGCCATCTTGTTTGCAAACATTCTTTCTACATCCGCGAAGACAATGCGGACGTTTGCGGACTCTGTAGTCAGCTTTTATCCTCCATAGCAAATGACAGTTGCTGGTGATTAGTGTAGTGTTCCTACTGAACACTGTATTCGTGAGGAGGTGCTGCGACGCTGTCATTTATAGGGCGCTTCGACGCCAGCGTTGGCATCGAGGCGCCCTAGTAATTTATCACTACAGCGTCCCCGACACCGGCCGCTAGGAGGCGAAGAAAAGGAAACTTCACTCCATATGACAAGAACTCTCATTTCGACACTGGTCTGAGCTTTGCGCATCGAGCTTTCCTGAATGAGAGATCACGCATGTCCGCGCTTCTGAGCCCAATCACAGAGATGACCCATAATATGGAGACATGTGCACTTCGATGTTTTCGACTAGGGGTTTTGCAATGGCAGCTCTGTATAGCTTCCACAGTACTGCACGCATTTATCGAGACAGCTCTATAGACGCCATCGAGTGTAATGCGCGTGAGGCTGCAAAAACTAGCGTGTGCACGCGTGTTTGTGTGCATGCGAGGCCACGACACAGCCTGAGGTCGTTGGGCGCCAATCAAAGAGGAAGCGAGACCAAGCAGCGACAGCAGCGCCGGCTACCGGGGCCGGGCCGCGAGACGTTTGAATGGAACCAGTTAGAAAAGCAATTAACGCTCGCGTCCGCTCGTGAACGCATTGTAGCACAAGTGGCATGTAAAGCCGTACAAGAAAACCGATTGTGAGACGCGCAGGTCGAGTTTGTATCCCCGTAAACCAACGTATAGGAGAACTAGTTTATTCTGTATTTGCTTGCTAGCGTTGTTCTTCTGGTCGTCTGCTAAATGCGTTCACCTTTCTGGCCGTCTGCCACAGAAGTTCGGTCACACCTCTCGTCATCTAGTGCTGCTCCAACGCTCTTTTTTCCCTACTCTGTCTCCTTTTATGGTCGTGTGTTACATCTGTTCCATCACATTGCTTGTAGTGCGCCATATTTTGACCACTCCCCTAGTCATCTGCTATGTTGGGTCATGCATCTAGTCGTCTATAACATATGTTCGGTCGAATTAGTTCTCATCGCGTGCTATATTCTGGACAATTATAGTCACCCACTAAGGTTTTCTCTTATTTCACACTTGTCGTCTGCTGTGTTCATTCTACTTCTGGTCGTCTACGCCATTATGTTCGCTCACACTCCTGTTCGTCTGCTATGTCCACCCACACTTTTAGCCGTCTGATATGTTCCTTTGCTGTTATTGTCGTCTGGTACATATTCATTTATTCTATATTCCTTAGACACCACACTCAGAGGTATTACAAAGGGGTGGGGTTACAATAACAAAAGCATTAAAGTCAGAAAAAACTCACACACTTGTTCCTTGAAAGAACATGAGTTGGTGATATGTAGCATCATACGTTCAATCACTTACATCGACTGCTGTGCCCGTATTCTGTCACTATTTAGATCGTCTGCTACGGTTGTTCCTACTTGTTGTCTCTTACAAATGTTCAGTCACGATTCTAGCCGTCTTCTAGTCGCCTGCTATGTTCGGTCACGCTTATCGCCGTCTATTGCATATGTCTTATGTCACGCTTATTGCCTGCTATATTTTGACCTCACTTCCGGTCGTCTGCTACGTTCGGTCACGCCCTTCTGCTTCTCGACTGCAACGCACTGAAGGTATATATTCCTGCTACAGAAAGCCTCCAAGCTGTGTCCAGCAAATGGAGCGAGAGACGGCAGCGAAATTAATAATGTAGAACACTCTCCCAGCGCACGTGCTCAAAGATCGATGTAGTTTATTTATCACTTTCATAATTATTTCGAGCGCGCACTTAAGTCGAATCGAGGAAGTGCGCGCTGGTTACGCAACAAGAAAAAAAAAGGACAAGACCACCACTCCCCGCAGCTAATTAAGGGCCGTAAATTACGAATTCCAACGTATACGAGCGTCGTTAAAAAACGCACGCATCAAGAACCAGCCGTGGCACCGGTTTTCTAAATATAATAGTATGGGCGAGGTCACAGTGCAGCACGAAGTTGACTCGAAGCAAAATTAACTACGAGCAACCAGAACCAACAGCGTCATCCACAAGTTAATACTTAAACAAGCATAGAAAAGAGGGCTGACTATCTTCTGTACCATGCTACTGGTTCAACCTAACATGGATGTATGTATATCGCTTTGGGCGGTCGTAAGTCAGGTTCCCTGGCAGTAGTAAGGGGTGACGTCCTAGACCTGCAGCATACGGGCATCCATTTCGCCAACGCTTACGCGGTGCATGTGCAACATAGTGGCTGGTAGGGGTCCATGTGTATCATACTCTTGTGGGTGACCGTGAACATTGCGTTTCTGAGCCCGAAATGTAATAAATGGACGACGCTGTCGCGCTGGTCGGAAGGTGACACGTTGTCCATTGCTCATCGACGTTGGAGGGCCCCTCCGCAAAGCGTCTCGCGCAACGAGACCTCCCGCGAGAGAAGGCGAGACATCCTTGACGTATTAACCGGAAGACACGTGGTTTCTTTGACACTGCGGCTGGCTTTGCTTTTTCAGAGAAACAGAAACGCCATTTTTTTTAAGACGATCTCTTCGTGAGTCTTGTGGAACATTGGTGACGGCCGGTACGGTTTTCTGATGAGAAACGCGGATCGATTCCAAAGGCACTGCACTCCGACAGAGCGCCTAAGTCGGGTAAGTACCTACTGAAATTGTTTCCATAATAACGAGCATTTGCCGGTACGTGGTTAATGTTCACTAAGTTATGGATGTGTTCGGCTGGTGTTGTTGGCTAAATTAGGACTAATGTCTATAATGGCGGGAAATATCGGCTAATTGTCGGCTATTGTTGGCTACATTAGGACTTAAGTTGTCTATAACGTCCACTAAAGGTTGCTAACTCTTTGCTAATTGTGGCTAATGCGGTCTCAACGCTGTTATACTCTCACAATTTTCTTCATTCAAATTCAACCCAATAATTAAGTTGTCTAAAACTCTTTTTTCTTTTTCTAGAGAGCCGTTTCATCCATATGGTCAATGCCAAGGCACGATGGTATCCAAAGGAACAGTCTAACCAGTCAACCAACGTCACACCAGGACTGCCGCAGTACCGTCACACCAGCATCACTTCACAGTCTTCCATTGTATTGTATAACAGTGCTGTCATTTAGGTACGGACGTGAACGCACAACACGAAGTGCTTCGTGTTTTGTCGACGTCGGTCCCTAAGTTTCAGCGTTATTATCCGAGACAATCTAGAGCCAAGGAGCCCCCATTTCAGCGTTTCTATTGTCATTTCTTCAATACTTGCACCCTGAAGAAGTGAGCAGGAGTGCACCGACCCAAGAGGAACAACCGGACGTACGTCGAACTGCACTTGAATACTTAATGAACTACCGATTATGCTTTAATGCTATGGTTGTATGCCTATTTTATTTTTATTTATTATAGCAACTACGTGTTTATCGTGATAGCTAACGACAGATGTGATCATCAAAGCTGACAGCTGGTGCGTAAGTAGGCGCAAGGAAAGCAAAAGAATCAGAGAACCATTCAAAGGTAAGAGAAACGGTCACACTGGACGCACAAATGAAGCCGTTTCAAACAAAGAACAAAGGTTGCCAGTGCGTTTGCAGACGACGAAAGAACAATAATAAATCGTTTTTAACAATACTCACAATAGACCAGACGAATCCAGGAGTTAGCGGCCATGTGCACCCGCCTAGCCAATGATAGCCCAGCCGTCCATCGGTTTGCTCTCGCCTGTTTAACGCCGCCGAGTGGACTTCCGGCATGGGCAATTCCCGGTGACGTAACCAGTATCGGATAGAGCAAAAGTCGTTACGTCATCCGCTGCTTTCGTGTCTGCGAACTTTGTCTTATTGACGTCTGCAAAGCAGACGATGCAGTCGTTTCGTGCGCTGCTTCTGCTTCTTGCAGACGTGGCACGTTCGTTGTAAGCCAGACGGCTTGCTGACGACACCCCATGTGAATATACGGAGGAAGGTTGTTGCAAGCCCAGACGAACGCGCAGACGATACTAATAAAAAGAAAAGGAAGAAACAGACGATGAGGAATGAAAAACCAAACACGGCGGTGCTTGAGATGCGAAGTGCCTTCCATTCCCGTTACGTCATACTAATCATTTTTCTTTTCGCTGGCGTTCGTGTCACGACGGGCAAGTCAGGCGTCGACGCGCCCCCTAACGGTAAATTGAAACTTGAAGCGGGAGTACAAGAAGCCAAGCCAAGCCGAGATATGGTCACGGAAAGGGAGAGATAAGGAAATGTTAGGTTCGTATTGACAAGTAGGGGAGGAAGGTTGTTCTGGCGAAGCTCGTGGTGGCCAGGTGAAAGTCGTGACCGTGGCCCTGACAGTGAGTAGCATTTCTTCTCAACTTTTTTTCACTTTGTGCACGCTTTTAGCTCCGAGCGATATTGATTGAAAAACGTGTTGGGGCGGAGGCGAAACGGCAAGCGCTTGCCGAGATGATAAAGTGGCGAGGGCATTTACGCAACAAGTGTGGGTAGTCATCGATTCCTGTAGTTTCAACTTTGACAGGTTTGAATTCTGCATGTAGGTCAAGTTCGCTGACGTCCGTTTGCCACGAAAAGAATCTAATGCCACATTAGCGATTTCTCAGCTCTGATGCTGTTATTCATAGTTTTACGTGCCAAAAGCAAGATTCGATTATGAGGTGCGCCGTAGTGGAGGTCTCCAGAAATTTCGACCATATGATGTTCTTGAACGTGTAATGACATCGTACAATATGCGGACACCTAGCATTTCGCCTTCATCGAAATGCGACCGACCCAGCCGGTATCGAACCCGCGACTTTCGGGTCAGCAGCCGAGCAGCTAGTAGAGCATACACAGGCACTCACAGCAAACTTTTCTTTTTGTCTTGATCTGCACAGCAGGGGCGTAGCCAGAAAATTTTTTTCGGGGGGGGGGGGGGTTCAACCATACTTTATGTATGTTCGTGCGTGCGTTTACATGTGCGCGTGTATATATATGCAAGCAAAACTAAAAATTTCGGGGGGGAGGGTGAACCCCCACCCCCCCCTGGCTACGCCCTGCTGCACAGCTTACCCGAGACCGAAAACAGAGCGGCGAACAAGCACACCTAATATGGACTAATAGACTTGAAAAGGTCCATGGCAGTGGCGGTCGTAGAAGCAGTAGTATCAGTAGTGGTACTTGTAGTACGAGTCTGTCTTCCGGACTATACCGATTTCATATCCACGCAAAAATCGTTTGCTGTTTTTACCTTTTCTTTTTCTCGAAGCTCACTAACGTTCCTGAAGGCGAAGTAGCGCGCAAATGCAGAAAAGCATTTCCAGCGCCTTTTTCCTTAATCTTTTCCTTAATCTTGCAAAGAAACAAGCGTTACGGCACGTGACAGCTCCGGACCGACGGGGCAGTCGCATTCGAAGGGTCTTATCAGAAGGTCCTCGCTAAACACGCAGCTGGCCGTGTTCCGTATGCCACGCCGCCGTGCGAATAAAAACAGGCGAGTTGTGCCGGAGGTTGCCGCCGAGGTGGGAGAGGCGGGCCCCAATTAAAAGTCCGTTTTCTTCGTTATCTCGTCACCGCATCTGCGGCCACCGACCACGGAGGGGCGCTTTATTACACGCGTGCTCCGGCAGAAGACAATGGACACCACGTCCTTTCCGGATTGTCCCCTTTGCCGCCGCGAACAACTAGAAGGGACCTTGCCGAACTTTATTGATCCGGAAGGCCTTTCTGTGTGTGTTGTGTTTGGGAAGGTACGATGTGGGAGACGAGTAGACCGACCGGAAGCGGAATCTGAGGGGACAAGTAAACAAAATAAAAGACGAGGACGCCAACTACGAGAGAAAAAAACAATGTATAGGCGACTTTATTGTAAACAAGGCTCCCGTTCTTGGTGCCAAAACGTCAATACATTGTTTCTTGCTCTTTTGGTCGGCGTCCTCGTCTCCTATTCAACGACTGTTCCCGGTGAGACGAGTGTCCGTCGAAGCCCCTTGATTTAAAAAGGACAGAAAAAAAAATCTCACGGAGTCCCTTACGCATTCACCCAAGACGACTCGAAGGCGAAAGCCATCTTTTTCTCAGTCGATGTATCGATCCTTTCCCACCCCCCTCCATAAGCTTTCTGCACCTAACGTTGTTTTCACAGCCTCCAGGATCGGAGGTATTACAAGGTTTCGGATCCTTACGTGGTGTCGCGCTGCCTGCGTGATCGGCCCACCTTTGATCAAGCGACGGTGCCATGTGATGGCGTCATCATTCGAAGTCACGTTATGCGACGTCATGGCAGCGTCACAAAAGTTGGTGATATGGGGCGTCATGATGACGTCGTGTGGTGACGTCATCACGTGATGATGATTTTTTGCATCATTCGTGTTTCGCTGACAGACGCCGACGGTCAATTTTCGCATTTGATGAGGCATCTAAGGTTTTCGTCTTAATGAGCGTATAGTATGTCGACAAGACCAGAACAAGGGCCATACGGGATACCTGCCAGGAAGCAGGGACAGAGCCAAAAAAAAAACAATATAAGTGAACGAGGACAGAAAACAAAAACTGTGTGATCGCCAAATAACTGACAAAAATAAGATAAATGACGTGGCTTGGACTGGACTATGAATAACAAGGTTGCATATACACTTAGTTCCTTTAAGCACGTACCATGGAAAAGTCCGGGAGGTAAACAAAGCGAGACATTGCAAGGTCGGGCCACTAGAAAAAGAGACGCGGACAAAAGGACTTTGAGAAGGCCGATGTGAACAGAGATTAGACTATGGTACACGCGGTATCGTACGCAATGCGAATGACGGATACGCAAGATGCTTCGGCAGCCACCGCATACATTAGATGAGTTGTTCATTCGCGGACGAATGAAACGTGAGCGATAATAAAATATGAGATTTTACATCCCAAAACCGCGATATGATTATGAGGGACGCCGTAGTGGAGGGCTCCGGAAATTTCGACCGTCTGGTGTTTTTTAAAGTGCACTGACATCGCACAATACAGAGGCCTCTACCATGTCGCCTCCACCGAAATGCGACTGCCGCAGCCGGGATCGAACAGCTCGAGCTCGAACAGATCGAGCAGCTGTATTGAAAGGAAAGGCGCAATTTTAGACACCACAAAAGTAAAACAGGACGAGCTCCACTACCATCAGGACGAGTGCCACTACCAGTTGGTAGTGGCGCTCGTTCTTTTGTCTTACTTTCGTGATGTCTAAAACTGCGCCTTTCCTTTCAAGATGCTTCGCCAACTAGCCCCTCAAGAAGTACTGCTATGAGCAGCGATAACTCTCGCTATGGATAACTCGAAGGCGCCATCTAGCATCACTAATTATGCGGTGTCCAGATGTTGGTTTAAGCGATGTGATAGGCGTGAAAGCCGAAGCCGTGCAGACGTTATGCTTACTGGAGAAATCAAAGAACGTGTAACCGGTTTTAGCTCGCTGTTATTTCAATTATCCATTACGTTAATGTGCCCTCCGTGATTCCATAGATCTGCGCATCCGCGGGCTTTTGTGAGCCCACGTTATCACCACAAGCGACAATTTAGAGATACAATGTTTGCTAACGCAGATTTAAGAAAAGCCTATACATATTCTCGGTCGTTGTGACATGGGCCACTTTGCGCACTCGTGTATCACTAAGAGCTGTTCCGGCATATTTCGGTTTGTTTGAATATTAAAGGGCACCGAGGTGGTTTGCCGAACTCAATCCGAGGCCTTTTGACATACGATGATGACCATCCTGTTTTGATGGTGATTGTTACTTTGCCACGAATGTCATCGTCACCGTGACCCCAGTGTTGCTTAAATAAAATATAAAATATCCTCATTATTCCAATAGCACTTGCCTTCCAGCGTTCCAAAGCACAGTCGTGTTTCGACAGGGGATCCAAAAATGGCCGAGAAACAATAGGTTCTTTCATCTTTTTTTTGTGACAGCTCTTCTGTGTGCTGTTACACACACACACACACACACACACACACACACACACACACACACACACACACACACACACACACACACACACACACGCACACGAAACGTTTACTTAAATCTGATACTAGCTATAATGTTTGTCCTTTTTTTACACCTTTCATGTCTGTTGGCCATTTGTTTCAAAGTTGTACTGTGACTGAAAAAAACCACTAATCGTTTCTTGTGTACACGATGAGGTATTGTTAAGGTGAAACACACACCATTTGCCGCTTCTGAGAACACGTGGCACAAGCTACGTCATTACAGTAGTGCATAAGCTCACCAATAGAGGGTTAGACACCCAAGCACATGAAGGGGAGTAACCGCTCGCGCAATTCTTTTATAGGAGCAAGGTCTCCTAACCGCACCCTTTGAGCGCGTTCCTTTATTATATGCATATTTTTCGAGGTTACGCACAGACAGGCACGCCAGCGGCAGCGTTCGATGCAACTCACTTCGCGCGGCGTCCCAAAGTCGGCGCGCAAGCACTCACGGTCAGTCACGATTGCCCTGCATCCATAAGCAGGAAAGCGTCGGAGTCCGTGCACGCACGCACCACAAAGGAAGACGATAAAGGAAATATATAACCGAGCGCGCGGCCTGGGATGCGAAACAGCTACCGGAAAACAGCCCCTGCTAAGGAACGATGCGAATGCCCAACAAACGCATGCGGGAACTTCTCGCAGGAAACAAATAGACAAACAAGGACAAGCAGACGAACATAAAGAACAAAAGGCGTGCATTGGTATTGAAAAACGTGCCATGGAACCTCTGTGCGACGTGGACCCGTTAAAGCCTTAGCATCATGACGTAAGCTTTTGTAGGTCCTGTCAGACCCGGTTAAGGGAGGATATCTTATGCGCTGTATTTCTCAGCGCAGCCGGAGTGCGGTAATCACTGTCGTCTGCTCTCTCGTACGGTGAGCAGACTGCGATTGTGGTTTATCGACGGCGCTTAGGCGGCCTCCGCGAGATCGTCGCAATGCTTTGGGCTGTTATGGACACTGTAGGCGTGCTCTTGAATAAACTGAACCCTCAGCCAGCCCGAGCTGCTCTGCAACTGCTGTGCATTTTTAATCCAGTGCTTTCATCTCTTCAGCAATCGCCACGGTTTGCCCGCGGCCCTCTTTTCGTAGTGAAGCCAGGAAGGCCCCGAGTTCTCTATCGAATTCGAGCGCGCTGAATTCGTGTATGTTCGAGAAAATCCGTGCATCAGTGAACGACTGCATTACGGTGTACGTGCACTGCTCCCCTTCCCGCCTTTCTCCTTCTAGTCCTCATTCCCTTACCCCCAGTTTAGGGTAGCAAACCGAACTCTGCTCTAGTTAACCTCCCCGCCTTTCTTGATTTCTCCCTCTCTCTTTGGCGACTTAGGGTGCCCCGATGCCAGCGTTCCTTCGTACGGGGTGGTGACAGCGTCCACTGTACGCCCCAATATAGCCCACATCACATAACGTGATAGCTCCACTGTTTGACCCAATATGGCGGCGGCACCGCCAATGGCTGTCGGTGCGAAGGAACGCTGGCATGGAGGTGCCCTACTTACGACTCCCCGAAAGCCGCGGGTTCGATCCCAGCCGTGGCGATAGCGTTCCGACGCAGGCGAAACGTCAGGGACATGTGTATTCTTCGCGATGTTAGTGCACGTCGAAGAACACCAGATGGTGGAAATTTCCGTACCCCTCCACTACGGCGTACTTCATTATCATATCATGGTTTTGGCACGTAAAACCCAAGATATTATCGTTAATACACAAGGCCTATAAGTGAAAGTTTCCGATTCTACTGTGACTTTCGAAGCAATCTGACGTCATCGCATATTTCAGTGGCAGCTGCAGCTATGTAAGTTGCAATATATCTGACAAGTGCATATAATACTGCAATAGCTCTACACACTACCGACGCAGTTAATACACACTGAAAGAAAACAAGCAAGCAGATAAAAACGAACACTAACAAAAATGTTCATATCCAGTGAAGCGTTATTGATATGCGTTGTCGACCACATGCGGTCAATTATGCGGCGGTATAATTGTTATTAAACAAAGCGCGAGTCGAGTCGTGATTGTCGAGTATAAGCGTAACCGTTGTTTTCACGCTTAAGTCAGAGTTACACGGTTTTTCGCGCCAACTCGATCACACGACGATAACCTGTGTAAGGTATATACTTCCGTATCGCCCCAATCTCGAAAACGTGAGTTATTCCGAATCGTCGAACAACTAACTGATCTGCATAAAATGCCGAGAGCTTATACAGCAAACACCGCTTGTCCAACGACGGGGCGAGAGATTTTAGAGGGCGATTAATTTGAGCGGGCTCACGCGCAGTCTCGCGATATCTGACGAGATACATATAAATTTCAACACGCGGTGATCGATAATTCGCGATCGGCGCGCTGTGTAGCAATGAACAGTGTCTAACTGCATGGCACGAAGGCGATAGACGCACTGCACGACTGCCGATGTAATCTGGCTGTTTTGAACAGCGATCGCTGACTCTTCGATTGTCGGAAAAGCTTCGACGTATCAGAAAGAAAACGTGTATTGATCGGAAACAATATGCACGTACGTAAGGGTAATCGATATCTCGAACGTCGCAATGCTCGAAGGTATGTTATAGTATGCGCTTTTGTAGGGCCGGGACACCTGCAATTACGCTTCGAATTGTGCGTCTTGTATACCGTATGTTCCGTCACGTAGCTGGTCAAAGAACAAACTGCCGCCGTGGCTCATGTTGGTGCTGCAGCTGCTGCGGCGGACTGTATACCGTCGGACACGCCTATAACGAATGTCTTTGCTGCGAATTGCTCTGTATAACGAAGAATTCTGTAAATCCTGGCTGCACTTCGGGCGTCACGGTGCGCTTACCACGCAGTTTTCTTTACAACGAACTTTTCTTTACAGCGAAGTTTTGTTTACAGCGAAGTTGCATATGTAAGGACTCGGTATTTTGAAGCACCGAAGTGCTTTTTTATGAAAGCGTTTGACGACATACGATGTCGCGCGTTCGAACCCCTGTCCTGTTAACGGACGTCCCTCCACCTATAATATTCTGGGGTTTCGGATGCCGAAACTACGGTGTATATGATTATGAGGCACGCCGCAGTAAGGGACTCCTGATTAAGTTTGGCCATTTGGCGTCCTTTCATGTGCACCTTAGTCCAAGTACACGATATTTATCTTGTCACTTTCTTGAATTTCGTCGACATCGAACCCGCGTCCTAGAATTTAACGAGGCAACACCTACGCCGCTTAGCTATAACCGCGGTGAGTCACTTCCTCCCACCTTTCAAAGTTCAACGAGTTATATAACCTGCCTCCTTAACTATTACTAGCACGTCATCACGCTTTTGTCCGCTGCCACGCCCAGTGCAACGTCGTTAGCACTTTACTGCTGCTTTTACTGTGAACCCACGCTTAAATCGTATCTTCTAGACGCACAGAGAAAGACGTCACGACATACCTGAACTGGCAGCTCACCTCGCATCGATAATTTATTTATTTTACTCTTTATCAGCACTATCTCGACAGACCGGCCGGCAACTGCCTAGTTTGAGCATCTATAACCTACCCCCCCCCCCCCTCTATATGCAAGGATGCATAACACTTTCGTATTCTCCGCAGGCAACCATCTGATGAACTCACGTGCGATCGTGCAAGTTCACACTGCCTTCTCGATGCTTCCCGAGTCCCTTAACCATTACTAATATACACGGGCTAGTTCGTCAACTTTAGCTTAGCGCCGCCAGGGCGGCGCTACACGGCTACCATTGTTGCTATAACTAGCACATTCCTTCACCGGGCGCGCGTAGTGAAAACGAAAAGAAACGCGATGAGAAAAAGGAAAACACGCGCACTTGACCGCTCACGTACTACACAAATCATCGCGCATGCGCAGTGTAGCTTAGCGACCACCTGGCTGAGGCAACCCGCTGTGCCGTGCACTGCGCATGGTAGTCGAAGTCGCCCCCCCCCCCTTTCACCCACGGTGGTATGATCCACTTAGAGCAATCTGCCTGCTTACAACTGCAACCCCCCTCCCCCCACGTCTCCCCAGGTCCCCGCGGCCTCTAATTTGGGGTAGGAGCAAAAGAAACGCGATGCTCGTCCAAACGCGGCCAAGCGTGCGCTAATCGGCGCCGCATCGCGCGCCAGCACGCGGCTACCGAGGCGAAACGTCCATCGCTACGGAGCCGAAACGTCCCTCTCGCATGCACCAAAGGTTCTCGGCGCTTCTCAGTATATATCATGCACTCGGTGCCTGTGCGGCGCGTGTTATTTTTCTTTTGTGTGTATATATATATACCTTATATTTGCTCTCCGTTGCTGAAACGTCCCTCTTTGATGCTGCGCGCGCGGGCTGTAGCGTGTGCGTGTTTTTTGCCTGTTCCCGTTCCTCTCTTTTGTATCTCAACTTTCTTACCTGGTTTGCTCTCTGAAGCCGAAATGCCTCCCTTGGAGGCACCCAAGGATCTCTCTTTCTTTCGCTGTCTGTGTGTGCACACATTTTTTATAGTTTAGTTTTAAGAAATTTGCTGTCACAATGTCCAAAATCTTAGTGGTCCTTCTTTATGATGATTATTGCGCTCCATTTAGGCATGTCCATGTGGTTTCCAAACGCTCTAAGCCACACGTTCAAGCGCTATGAAAGATGTCCTCACCTCACGCTTTTCTGACATTTGCTTTCCGATGCCGAAACGTCCTTGCTGGTTGCGCCCAGGGTACCCTGCGTTTGTGTCTCCATTTTGAGTTTCTTTTAACGCGATAGCGTTAAAGAGCTCGTATCGCAGAAATTCCGCCGTCGGCGTCGGGGCCGTTGGTTGTGAGCGAAAAATCATCTTGTCCGTGAGCGAAAAATTGGAAAAGCTGCAAATAAAATAAATAATAAAAATGTTGGGTCCGAGTGAGAATCGAACCCAGGCCGTCTGCGTGGCAAGCAGGTGTTCTACCACACAGCCACGCCTCTGCTTGGAGCTGCATGGAAAGTAACTTTCATGCTTCCCAAAAATGCGCGTTCTGTATACAGGCGTCACAGTACGAGATGTAATATCGCAGTAATATTGCGTGGTACAAGCATACATTGCCATCGGGCGTCACACCATGTCAATATCATAACGACTTGGTGGTTTAAAGACAGCCACCCATTACAAAAGGCACACACATTACCGCGCGTATTCCCTTAAGACCACGAGTGGGTGCATCGCAACTTCGAAAAAATTTCTCGCGCATAATTGCTCCTGGTTTAAAGCATGCTACCCATTACATAAGGCACACACCTTAGTGCGCGCATTCTGTTAAACACTTGTAGTGTTCGAACTGCGCACATAGGAACAGAATATCGCTATCGCGTTCAACTCTTAAAGGCGAAGCTTAAGCGTCCGCCAATTTTGGTTCGCGCCTGGGTTCGGGAGAGTTGGACATGACTCATCTGTTCATAGCGGCTCGGTAAAGATGTTGAGCCAGTTCGGCGTCGTTGGCAGACACGCCGGTGAAATCAGTGTCGTTTGAGACGGCGTCAGGCCTCGGGCTCTTTTTTGTAACCTTTCCACGTAATCATTTTTCTGTAACCCAAACGTCCCCCTCGGATGCACTGCTGCGCTCTTCATTTTTTTTATGAGTATAACTGCTGCCTTGTTTGGCCAGTCTGAAGATATTGTTACGGGGAGAAGGCGTCTGAGAAATATGTTTACTATCGATAAAACAGGCAGGCATACAAGATGGAACCCAGTCTGCACGAGAGCTCAGACATCGTCTTCTTCCCTATCGAGTTTCGAGTTATCTGTGGCGCCACGTAGCATCACCCCCGGCGGCGAAGGCACCGTCTCGGTGCTCGGTTGGTCCGAGTGGTATCGCTTCAGCCGAGAGACGTGGACAACGTCAGAACACGAGCGCGCACTGGAGCTGTGAAGTGGTTCAATTTCATAGGTCACGTCGGTAACTTGGCGCACGACACAGTACGGACCCGAGTATGGCGAAGTCAGCTTTTCGCACAGGTCAACTCGCCTTGATGGCGTGCTGAGAAGGACCGTGTCACCACGCTGGAAGTTGACATCGCGGTGGCGGGCATTGTAGAGCAGTCGTTGGCGGTCTTGCGAATCACTAATACGCAGGCGAGCAATTTCACGTGCCTGCAGAGCTCTAGACATAACATCGCGGGCGTAGTCCGATGTGTGGGTAACGGTAGGAAGGAGCGTGTCAAAAGGTAGCGTGGGTTCTCGTCCATATATGAGAAAAAAAGGCGAGAAACCTGCAGTATCATGTCGGGACGTATTATAGGCAAATGTCACAAATGGCAGGATCGCGTCCCAGTCACGATGGTCGGGGGAAACGTACATGGCGAGTATTTCTGTGATAGTTCGATTTAGCCGTTCTGTGAGCCCCTTGGTTTGAGGGTGATAGGCTGTTGTGAACTTGTGTCTTGTAGCGCAAGAATGCAATATGTCTTGTATAACCTGGGATAGGAAGTAGCGACCCCGATCGGTAAGTAGTTGTCGAGGGGCGCCGTGATGTAGGATGACGTCTTCTAGGAGAAAGTCGGCGACGTCGGTTGCACAACTGGTAGGAAGGGCCCGCGTGATGGCATACCGAGTGGTGTAGTCCGTGGCGACTGCTATCCACTTGTTCCCACTGACCGATAATGGGAAAGGTCCAAGTAGGTCAAGACCTACCCTATAAAATGGTTCTGCTGGTATCTGAATGGGCTGAAGGCGTCCCGCTGGAAGGGTTGTTGGCTTTTTGCGGTGCTGACAGGATTTACAAGAAGCGACGTAACGGTGGACGGATCGGTACATACCAGGCCAAAAGAAGCGACGTCGAACACGGTCATAAGTTCGTGAGACCCCAAGTGACCAGTCATTGGGATGTCATGTAAGTGTGCGAGGACAGTCTGACGCATATGTTGGGGTATGACCAGTAGCAGCTCAGGTCCGTCAGGATGCATGCTGTAGCGATATAATACGCCGTCTCGGAGCAGGAACATACGGAGAGACGGAGGAGTTGTGGGACCAGTCAGCCGAAGGATGATATCTCTGAAGTGAGGATCACGACGTTGCTCATCTCCGATGTTGCCGAAGGCGGACAGTGCCAACACGCAAGTAGACTCGCCGCTCTCAGAAACGTCCGGTGGGTCGACTGGATGACGCGACAAGCAGTCGGCATCTTCATGGTGGCGGCCCGATTTGTAAACGACTGTGTACGAATATTCTTGTAGCCGTAGAGCCCACCGGCCGAGACGTCCACTAGGATCTTTTAAGGACGACAGCCAGCATAAGGCGTGATGGTCAGTTACAACTGTGAATGGCCGTCCATACAAATATGGCCGAAATTTACCCACTGCCCAGACGAGCGCAAGGCATTCGCGTTCAGTGATTGAGTAATTTCGTTCCGCTGGCGATAAGAGGCGGCTAGCGTATGCGATGACGCGCTCGCAGCCATGCTGTCTTTGTGCCAAAACTGCTCCGATTCCATGGCCACTTGCGTCGGTGCGCACTTCGGTTGGAGCGGACATATCAAAGTGGCCGAGAATCGGTGGCGTCGTAAGTCTGGTGCTCAGTTCAGCGAATGCTCTGGCTTGTTCAGGTCCCCACACAAAAGTCACATCTTTCTTCAGTAGTTCCGTGAGTGGGCGCGCGACGTGAGCGAAATTCTGCACAAATATGCGAAAGTAGGAGCAGAGGCCCAGAAAGCTCCGAACGTCGTTCGCGGAGGTCGACAGAGGGAAATTTTTGACTGCGCGGATTTTCTCAGGGTCGAGACGAACACCAGAAGAATCAACAAAGTGACCGAGGACAGTGAGTTGGCGGCGGCCGAAGTGACATTTCGACGAGTTTAACTGAAGCCCTGCCTTGCGGAAAACAGAAAGAATAGTCGAGAGACGCTCTAGGTGGGTTTCGAAAGTCGGTGAGAAGACAATGACGTCATCAAGGTAACACAAGCAGATTGACCATTTAAAACCGTGAAGGAGAGCGTCCATCATTCGTTCGAATGTAGCTGGGGCATTGCATAACCCGAACGGCATTACTTTAAACTGATAGAGTCCGTCGGGAGTTATGAACGCTGACCTTTTCACGGTCCATGTCATCAACTGCTATCTGCCAGTAGCCAGAACGGAGGTCGATGGAAGAAAAATAATTTTCTCCACTAAGGCAGTCAAGGGCGTCATCTATCCGTGGCAGGGGATACACGTCTTTTTCGTTACCTTGTTAAGATTCCGGTAGTCGACACAGAAACGCCAGCTGTTATCTTTCTTTTTGACGAGGACGACAGGCGAAGCCCAGGGGCTTGAAGAAGGCTCAATGATGTTCCGAGCAAGCATCTTGTCGACTTGCTGGATCACGTGGCGTTTAGTGGAGGATATCCGATAGGGCCGCCGATGTACCGGATTTGCATCGCCGGTGTTAATCCGATGCTTTACGACGGTCGTTTGGCCTAGTGGTCGGTCGTGGAGATCAATGATGTCTTACATGCTCGGCAGGGAGATCAGATGCGATCATTTTCGTTATGCCATCTCGTGTAGTGCCCAACTCAAGACTGGCAGGTGACGGTGTATCCTCTGTTAAGGCGGAAATTTGGTAGTCGCCGGCCGGGGCAAGTGTTGTAAGGCATATTCCTCGGGGCAGTACTTGCGAGCAAAGTCCAAAGTTCACAACAGGGAGACGTGCCACGTTGTCCTTCATAGTGATAATCGTGTGCGGGAACGTTGCATTGAACGAAGAAAGGACGGTAGCGTTAGGTGACACGACATAATCTCCGTCGGCCGCAGGCGGATCGGAAGAGACGTCCATATACGTCACAGCTCGACAGAATAGGCGAATGTACTCGACGGAGCATAGCCTTGGCGGCGCAGGAGCAGGAGGGTCAACGGCGTGTGGTAGAGCGAGTTGAACAACACCAGCCGGACAGTCAATTAGGGCGGAATGCTCCGACAGAAAATCTAATCCCAGAATGATTTCATGTGGGCAGTGGTCCAGGACGTAAAACAGAACAGAAGTATGACATCCAGCCACAGTGGCTTGGGCGGCACACATCCCAGTGACAGCTGACGTCGCTCCATCGGCTACTCGGACCACAGTGATAGGAGCAGGCGTAAGCACTTTCTTTAGCCGAGCACGAAGACTAGAGTTCATTACTGATATGTGAGCGCCAGTGTCAATGAGTGCTATTGCAGGTGTGCCGTCTACATTTACGTTGATCAAGTTCTTGTGTCCAGGCAGCGTGTGCAGAGGAATTTCGGGTCGGGTCGTCAAGGCCGGCTCACCTCTAGGAGCTGCGCCCGTTAGTTTTCCGAGGACTGGTGGAGGCAGGAGGGAGAGGGAGAGCGCCGACGGTTAGGTGAGCGGGGCAGGTGTCCGGATGGCGACGGCGAGCGGTTTGGTCGAGCGGGCATGGGTAGCGAAGCATTGTCGTGGTCAACGTGTATTGGCATGCGGGAACCAGTAGGTGGGCGCCGGGTGTTGGCGTAATGCGACCATGGCTGCCAATTCCAGGAATTACGGCAATGACGTGAAATGTGGCCGACTCGTCCGCAGCAGAAGCAGATAGGTCTGTCATCGGAGGTTCGCCATTCAGCCGAGTTCCGCTAACGTGGACGGTTGTACGGACCGCGGGACACATCAGATACACTAGGTAATTGGTCGGGTCTGTTAATTGGGCAGAGCGTCTGTAGTCCGGCGTTGGCTAGTTCCTGGCGCACAACGGTCTGTATTAAAGAAATCGTTGCACGAGAATCGTCAGTGGCACGGGCATGATCAACAATAGGAGATGCTGCCTCGATTTCACGGCGGACGATGCGCACAATATTGTCGGAAGTAGCAGCGGCTGAAGGGAGACGGGCGTCTTCGCACGTAGATGTGGCAGCCGTGTTGGGGAGTAATACGACGACTTTTCGCTTCTTCAAAGCGTCGGCATTCGTTAATGACGTCGTCCACTGTCGAAGAGTTGCGGAACACGAGGAGAGTGAAGGCATCATCCGCGATTCCTTTGAGGATGTGCGCGACCTTTTCGAATTCCGGCATTTTGTCGTCAACCGTGCGGCAGAGGGCGAGCACATCCTGAATGTATGTCACGTATGACTCGGTGCAGGACTGCAGTCGGCACGCGAGTTCTTTCTGCGCCGAACGACGACGTCCAATGGGCTTGCCAAAGAGGTCGATGAGTTTGTGTTTGCAAATATCCCAACTCGCGATTTCTTCCTCGTGGTTGGAAAACCAGACTTTGGCCGTGCCCTCAAGGTAAAATAGAATATTGGCCAACATGAGCGTCGGGTCCCAGTTGTATAGTGCGCTCACCCGTTCGTATAGCTGAAGCCATTTTTCGACATCCTTGTCGTCGTTGCCGGAAAAGGTGCCTGGGTCATGTAGCGTCGTCAGAACGACGGTGCGGTTCGTGACGGCTGGATGCGACGCTGTCGGACGCTGCGCGGTTGGACGAGGCACGGTTGGGGAAGGTACCGACGAATCCTCGTTCTCGTCGTGATCAGCCATCGTAGAAGCAGCCAAGGAACGTCCGCTGCGTAGAATCGTCGTGGATGTTGATTCTGGGAGGACCCGCACTCTCCACCAAAATGTTACGGGGAAAAGGCGTCTGAGAAATATGTTTACTATCGATAAAACAGGCAGGCATACAAGATGGAACCCAGTCTGCACGAGAGCTCAGACATCGTCTTCTTCCCTATCGAGTTTCGAGTTATCTGTGGCGCCACGTAGCAATATCAAATATAACTCAAGGTAAGCATTCAGAATACTCGTCTACTGTTTCACAGTATTCGCATCAAGCACTTTCGTAAGCACCTCACAACACAGAGCCAATGGGAGACGAATCGCAAAGAAAGGTCGCGTAGCTAACTCAGCTCACCAACTACTCCAACACCAACTCGCCCACCAACACGTTCTCATTGCTCAACTAGCTCACCGTTAGGAATCGAACCATAGACCTAATGCTCAACAACTCAATGCTGCAACTAGCAGTTAAAATAAACTGGCGGATCAGTGCATCCAGCTCTAAGCTTACGCAAGCGGATCCACTGGTGCATATGCGCTAACTTAGTTGAGACACTCACTTTCGGGTGCAAGTTAAATCTGTCCATTAAAAACTTACCTTAATCGCATTCCTCGCAGCAATCTTTATAATCTTTAAGCGCGCATATCGAATTATAACTGCAGGCTTAGCTCGTTCTAAAGAAGACCAGTATAATTGCCAAGCATTCGGATATTTGTGATGTCCTTGGCATCTTTTTGGAACATAAAGAAGTGCATAAACAAATCAACTCAAACTTCACAAATGCGTGTCCGTCACACAACTCATCTCGCCAGCCACAAATTACGATGACTCACACATGCAACGCTGCGTCCTTCTCTAATACAGACACGACAACTGGAGAGGTGTAACACGTGACTACGTCCGATTTGAGAAAACCTCGCCAGCGATTGTCCAACGGGAAAGAACAAATAAGCGACGAAGAAAAATAGAAAAGTTCGCGCATGCGCTGAGCAATCAGAGGCCCCACGCCGAAGAATTACTAAAACGTCAAGGGCGAAAGCTCACGAACTCCTTTCTTCTTCTTGGGCATCCGTCACTAACTATCAAAACCGCGTTAAAGTGGGCGCCCATTTCACAACGTGGCGCGCGGTCTACAGACAATAGAATTGCGCCGTAACCGCGTTAAACCACGAAGTGACGCCGTTGGACTGTTTGAAGCGCGGAGAGGACAAAAGAAAGCAGAATACCATAGGACTGACGCGTAAAACAAGCAAACGTGCATGAAGGTACGTAAGCAGACGGCGGAAAAAGGCCTCACAATGCACATGCGCGGTTCAGTGGCGTGCTTAAGCCTTACAGCAGACAAGAAAGTAAATGACTGCATAGCAGACGGTGTTCAAACGTACGTAAGCAGACGAAAAAGAATTGAAAGGTTTCACGGCGCATGCGCGATTCTATGGCGTGCGTTCGAGAGCCTTGTAGCAGAAGACAAGCCCAAGGACAAAAGCCTTTCCAGTACAGCTGAGAAGCGGTCGCCCTGACCGTTCGTGTTGACAAGGTGCGCAAGGCCATGCATGGTCGGCCACTCTTTGCTGACGCCCACCCGAAAGCCACAGGTGCGTAGCAGACGACACAGCCGATGAAAGAAGCAGAAGTATGGCAGGCGAAAAGGTGAAGAGAAAGCGTAGAGGTTCGAAAAATGTGGCCTCCGATTCAACGCTACGCGCCTTTTCGACACGCCGTGCATGCACGATGTCTCGAAGCGTACCGAATTATCGACGCTAGAAACAAAACAATTGAAACGTTCGTGGAAAGCGTGAACAACAGCGTTTTAAGAAGATGCGTGAGCACCGCGTGGCAATTGTCCGGGAGGTTATATAGCGAATGATGACCCTGGGGGGAAAAGAAAAACGATTTTGTTTTTTCCTTGACACGAGTCTTGGCTTTCGCCTTCTGGGAATGGCGAGGAAAGCAAAAAGGTTTCGGTTGCACGATTCGTGTAAAGAAGTGCCCATAGTTCTGATGTCTTCATTTCGCACAACAGTCGGCAGGAGAACAAACGCTAACGAAGTTGAATCGGTAAACAGAAACGGCGGTTTCACCCAACATTGACAGGTCCCTATCAACGATATTGCCGCAATCACTTGCCATCCTTATCGCTTTGCTTGTGACGCACGTGGCTAGTGTGTATCTGCGCTCCATCATGAACGCGTGAACTTATCTTCGTGCCGCGTTTTATCGGAAAACGCCCCTCGCCAATAAGCTGAGTACAGCCGTGGGCACCGGTGTAGTAGTTCGCCATCTGTACGGCGGTTCACTTGTTTCTTTCGGGCGCAAGTCAGCCCAGTGAAATAAAGGATTGTTGCGACTTGCTCCTGATCCTGTCGTGCACGTTCCTGCATCGTCGCGGCTGCGTGACAACTGGTGGAGGTGCTGGGTATGCACCAGGTCCCTGAGCCGACAGCTGCACGGAAGGACGAGGCCCCCAAAAGCAGCGACGCGACTCGCAGTAGCCGCCGCCTACAAGGGTTGCCACCGGAACCCGGAACACTACCGGAGTGCACTCGACAGAAAAAAGAAGGCTCGACGTCAACCATGAGCCTACCAGCTGCGCCCACCCCTGTCATCTTACAACAGCCTCGAGTGCCTCCAACCTTCCACGGCTCGCCTGTAGAAGATGCGGAAGATTGGCTCGACCAATTCACTCGGGTGGCTTCACTAAACAATTGGGATGACGAGATGAAGCTGCGCCACGTTTTCTTCGCATTCGACGGCCCCGCTAAAACGTGGTTTGAAAACCACGAGGCCTCTTTGACTACGTGGGAGGTGTTCAAGACTGATTTCTTGAGGACGTTTACCAACATGCTGCGCAAAGAAAGGGCTGAAATTTTGCTACAATCGAGGATCCAGAAGCCTAACGAAACTGTGCCTATATACGTCGAGGAAATGAAGCTCCTCATCCGCCGTGTGGATCCGAACATGACAGAGGAAAAACAGGTGGGGCTTCTAATGCGAGGAGTAAAAGAGTCCCTTTTCGCTGGCTTAGTTCGCAACCCGCCGAAAACCGTTGCCGAGTTCACGCAAGAGGCATCCACTATTGAGAAGACCTTAGATTCCCGAAACCGCCAGTACAACCGCACAGCGCTCATAGCTTCCATGGACCCTCAAGCAACGTTTGCAAGTACCAGCAACTTGCGTGAAATAATACGCGAAGTCGTCCGCGAGGAGCTGCGGCTACTTATACCATCACCCTCGCAGCCTCCAGAAGCGTCACTCACGGATGTCATACGCGACGAAGTTCGCATTGCTTTGGGTGTTTCTCGGACGGCGACTCCATGTCAAGACAACCAGGGAATAAGTTACGCTGCCGCAGTACGCAGCCCAAAAGGTCCCGCCAACATGCGCCGTGAGCATTACCAACCACCCCAGCGATCGCCGTCACCCGTCCACTCACCTGCTTTTTTGGAAGCGCCGCGAAAAGCAGACCTCTGGAGAACCCCTGACCAACAACGCCCACTATGCTTTCACTGCGGTGAGCCAGGCCACATCCTCAGATACTGCCCTTACAAACGCATGGGACTTCGTGGTTTTGCCCTCAACGCACCACGACCGCGACCCGGACAGCGACCACGTGAAGTTGAAGACTACTTGCGCCGTGCCGAGTATCCGCCCACCAGTCCATCACGGTCACCATCACCGCCATACAGCCGCTACACATCGCCAGGCCGTGGAAACGCGGCGGCAGCGCGAGGAAGGTCCCCGAGCCCTCGTAGGGGAAACTGAGTGAAGCAGCCTTTGGAGGCGAGGTTGCTTGCCGGCGAATGGACGAAGAACCTCCACTGATCATACCGCACGACGACGGCGCCCCGACGGAGACACCACGACCGCTACGACGACACTTCGCAGTAAGCTCGACGGCACGCCCCAACCGCACTTGCAGCACTCGCAGAAGCCGTGATTCGACACCAAGACTGACGTCCAACTCGAGATCTAGAGTCTCTGACCTAGACGTACTTATAGACGGCCGTGGTGTAACAGCACTTATCGACACAGGGGCCGACTTTTCTGTGATAAGCGGAGCCTTCGCAGAGCAACTAAAGAAGGTAATGACTAGATGGGATGGTCCCGTGATCCGCACAGCCGGAGGCCATCTCGTGTTGCCAACGGGACGATGCACAGCACGAGTGACTGTCAGTGGACGTACTTACCCAGCGTGTTTCATAGTCCTGCAGCAGTGTTCCCGCGATGTCATCTTGGGCATGGATTTTCTGACCGAACATCGAGCAATCATCGACCTTCAATCAAGACAGATCACACTTTCCACGGGCCAAGCCATTCAGTCGAAGACAACCCTAGGGCACCACGCCATCCTGCGTGTTCTAGATGAAGAAGTAAGCATCCCACCAAGGTCAAGCGTCATAATACCAGTGGTTACAGGCAACACAGAGGATGTTGAAGGCGTGATCGAGGGAAACACGCAGTTCCTCTTAGACCGAGAGCTTGGCGTCGCCAGAGGCATCGCTTACTTCAAGAATGGACAAGCTGACGTGCTCGTAACCAACTTCGGCAGGGAACACCGACACCTCAACAAAGGCACCACAATTGCCTTCTTAGATGAAGTAGGGGACATTCCAGGCACGTTCGCCATCTCCGAACAATCCCACCAAGACTCGTCAATGCAAAACCAGCCGCCTGCGTTCGACATCAACCCTGAGCTTCCCAGCGACAGGCAAAATCAGATCCGCATTCTCCTAGAAAGCTACGGTCACTGTTTCGCAACCTCGTCCAAGGTGCCGAAAACACCAGTTACCAAGCATCGGATCATAACCAGCGAGCACGCCCGACCTCTCCGCCAAAGCCCGTACCGTGTGTCGCCGCGAGAGCGTGAAGCAATTCGGAAACAAGTGGACGAAATGCTTCGCGATGACGTCATTCAACCTTCGAAAAGCCCTTGGGCAGCACCAGTCGTTCTCGTCAAGAAAAAAGACGGAAGCCTCCGGTTCTGCGTCGACTATCGCAGGCTAAACAACATAACGAAGAAAGATGTCTACCCGCTCCCAAGGATAGACGACACCCTAGACCGACTCTGTCATGCCAAGTACTTCTCGTCCATGGACCTCAAAAGCGGATATTGGCAGATTGAAATCGACGAAAGGGACAGAGAAAAGACGGCTTTCATCACTCCGGACGGGTTATTCGAGTTTAAGGTCATGCCATTTGGGCTTTGTTCCGCACCGGCAACGTTTCAACGAGTAATGGACACGGTGTTGGCAGGCCTGAAATGGCAAACCTGCCTCGTGTATCTCGACGACGTCGTAGTCTTTGCCGCAAACTTTGACGAACACATGCGAAGACTGAGGGCCGTACTCAATGCAATCAAGTCTTCAGGACTTACCCTAAAGCCTGAGAAGTGCCGCTTTGCATATCATGAGCTGTTATTTCTTGGCCATATCATCGGCCGGACGGTGTACGACCCGACCCCCAGAAGACGTCCGCTATCGAGCATTTTCCACGGCCGACAGACAAGAAAGCTGTACGAAGGTTCCTTGGCTTGTGTGCTTACTACAGAAGGTTTGTGAGGAATTTTTCATGCATAGCTGAACCTTTGACGAAGCTAACAAAGGCTGATGTACCATTTCAATGGGAAGCGCCGCAAGAAGAAGCCTTTAAGGAACTCCAGCGTCGTTTACAGTCCCCTCCCATCCTTTCACACTTCGACGAAGACGCCCAAACTGAAATTCATACCGACGCAAGCAGTTTGGGCATAGGCGCGGTCCTTGTTCAGAAAGGCAATGGGTTCGAGAAAGTGATCGCATACGCTAGCCGTTCGCTGTCGAAGGCGGAGAGTAACTATTCAACTACTGAGAAGGAGTGCCTGGCAATCGTTTGGGCGACATCGAAATTCCGTCCTTACATTTACGGGCGACCATTCAAGGTTGTGAGTGACCATCACGCCCTCTGCTGGCTTGCAAATTTGAAAGATCCCTCCGGCCGCCTTGCTCGCTGGAGTCTTCGTCTCCAGGAATTTGATGTCACCGTAACATACAAGTCTGGGAGGAAGCATTCGGACGCAGACTGCTTGTCAAGGGCCCCTGTCGATGAACCCCCAAAGAACGACGACGACGATGACAGCTTCCTTGGATCTATCAGTAACAGCACTTTTGCGCAACAGCAACGCGTGGACCCTGACCTCAAGCGTCTCCATGAATACCTGGAAGGCAAAACTTCATCACCCCCTGCATCATTTAAGCGGGGACTCTCATCCTTCTGTTTTCAAAACGGCATCATCGTAAAGAAGAACTTTGCGCCCAACAAGACTACGTACCTCATTGTCGTTCCCAGCCAACTTCGAGAAGAAATTCTACAGGCTTCCCACGACGAACCGACTGCTGGACACCTTGGATATGCGCGCACTCTTCGCCGAATCCAAGAGAAATTCTACTGGCCACGACTGCCCACCGACGTCGCGCGGTACGTAAAGACTTGCCGTGAATGCCAACGAAGAAAGAGGCCACCGACCAGGCCAGCCGGACTGCTGAACCCCATAGCACCCCCAGCAAAGCCTTTCCAACAGATTGGAATGGACCTTCTCGGTCCCTTTCCGATATCAACTTCTGGCAATAGAATGATAATCGTAGCAACTGACTACCTCACCCGTTATGCCGAAGCAAAAGCCTTGCCGAACGGAACAGCAGAGGAGGTCGCAAAGTTTTTTGTTAACTGCATCCTGTTGCGACACGGTGCCCCCGAGGTCCTCATCACCGACAGGGGAACAGCGTTCACGGCAGAGCTAATGCAAGCTATCCTGCACCACAGTCAAACCAGCCACCGGAAGACTACTGCGTATCATCCGCAGACAAACGGCCTCGTGGAACGACTGAACAAAACTATCGCTGACATGCTTGCCATGTATGTCGATGCAGAACACAAAACCTGGGACAGCATCCTTCCATTTGTCGTGTTTGCCTATAACACTGCAATACAAGAGACTACACGCATGACGCCTTTTAGCCTCGTCTACGGCAGAGAGGCAGCTACAACGTTGGACACCATGCTCCCAGATGTCACAGAAGAGAACCACGACGTCGCCACCTACCTTCAACGTGCAGAACAAGCCCGACAACTTGCACGTCTGCGGATTAAGGAACAGCAGTCCATCGACGCTCGACGCTACAACTTACGCCGCCGCCATACGGAATACAAACCCGGTGACCGTGTGTGGATTTGGACCCCCATTCGCCGCCGAGGACTCAGCGAAAAGTTGTTGTGCCGTTATTTTGGACCTTACAAGGTCGTACGTCGTGTTAGTGAACTGGACTATGAAGTTGTCCCCGATGGCGCGACGACACCGCAACGGCGCCGCGCTAACCCAGAACTTGTGCATGTCGTGCGCCTTAAACCCTATTACACGCGGTAATAGACCTTACGGTTTGCAATGTCAAGTGCGAATTTTGATCTTCCTTTTGTTCTCGTGTGTTCTTATGTATGACACTGTTCTCGGTTTTGAATGTTTGCTCTTTTTAAGCATCGGGCCGATGCTTATTTAAAAGGGGAGTAATGCCGCAATCACTTGCCATCCTTATCGCTTTGCTTGTGACGCACGTGGCTAGTGTGTATCTGCGCTCCATCATGAACGCGTGAACTTATCTTCGTGCCGCGTTTTATCGGAAAACGCCCCTCGCCAATAAGCTGAGTACAGCCGTGGGCACCGGTGTAGTAGTTCGCCATCTGTACGGCGGTTCACTTGTTTCTTTCGGGCGCAAGTCAGCCCAGTGAAATAAAGGATTGTTGCGGCTTGCTCCTGATCCTGTCGTGCACGTTCCTGCATCGTCGCGGCTGCGTGACAATATGTTCTCTGCAGATGCGCGATACGTTTCGTGTAGGTTATTGCAGACGAAGTGGACGAAGCAAAACAATCGAAAGCCACACGATAGTGACGTGTAAGTAAGCAGACGACAAATATGTAACTGCAGAATGACCAGCACGTGATCTACATAAAGACCGAAGGCGTGGTTCGGCAGATAGTTAAGCTTGCGCAAGAAAATGAGCGCCTACCAATCTCGAAGGCCGTAAAAATGGTGGGCAAAGAACCGTTCGGTCAGTGTGTGACAGCAGCGGACTGTAAAACAATTTAAATCAGTGTCCTGGGTCTTCATAATAAACAGTACACGAAAATGTTAAAAGAAAATCGAAGTCTACCAAGCAGATCTCCACAAAGAATCTATGTCTACAACATGGCGTCCATGACGTGTTTACGGCTTCCTTAATTGAATCACGCTCTTGCAGTATACAAAAGCATGACCTTCGAGATTCGTGACCGGCACACATGGAAGACTGTCACTTGGGGCGCGAGTTCACACACCGTCTTCACGTTCTCTCGCAGAGCTGTCAAGCAGGCGTAAGTACCGGCACACTAAAGGCGAAGTTTCGGAATGAGTGCGCGTGGAGAAATAGTTCGTCGAATGTTGCATACACAAAGGAGTCTACGCAGTGTATACACTCCACTCAGAAAAAGAGTGTTCTAAAGAGGCGGTAGTTTTTCCGAAGACAGAAAAGAAGAAAGAAAGCCAGCCAAGTGAGAAGGTCAGACGTCAGCGAAGCGATCATCCCGAACCGCCACCTAGCGCGCTGTCCCCGCGTTAACAACGGGAGAACAGAAGTGTGACGTGTCAACACAAGTACAAAATCCCGCCGGCGCACCGGCTCGCGTTTGGAAAAGGTGGCGCCACATGCCTGAGTGACGCTTCCCTTTGCATTTCGTTTTCTTTTCTGTTTAGGTTTCGTACTTTTTTTTCCTGTGTGGATTCTGCCACGAGGTGTCTGCATTGTAGACAGTGCTCACGTAAATGTGTTTTCAAAGTAAAGAAGTGTGGGAGTTAGTTGGCGTTGTCGGTGGACCGTTACGACACCTGAACAAATTGTGTTGTTAGTTTTCTTCCTGTCTTTATTTCTTTCTTTGTTCACGCTACGATGCATATAGCGTGTAGTTCCTGTAGCAAGGTAGTAGTCTTGAGCTAGTCATATTTGGAAGTTGGACGCAGGTCGGCAAAGTGAATGATGGCCTTTCTGTTACACGATTCTTACGAATAGATGAGTTTTTAGTCGTTGGAAACAAACCCAGTCAATAAATCTAACCTCACATGAGCGAGTTCTCTCAACAGTTCCGAGGCGGTGGTATCAAACATTTCCATCTACGAACAAATTTTCTGCATAAACTTGGTGCCGCTCTTGTTACAAAAAGAGTACATATTCCTCGCAGACACGATCCGATCCACTACAAAGATTCTTTTTCTTTGTGGAGTGTGTGTGTGTGTGTGTGTGTGTGTGTGTGTGTGTGTGTGTGTGCGCGCGTGCGTGCGTGCGTGCGGGGGGGGGGGCAGGGTAACTTTATTTTGAATTGATCATTTCGAATGAGTAACAAGCGGTGATTACGATAACTACTACATACGATGAAAAGGTCGTGGTTCCGAAAATTTAATACATTCTCGATTCAGTATACAAAATAATTTCAGTAATTTCATGGAACGTTGCGGGTTCGATCCCGGCCGCGGCTGTCGCATTTCGATGGAGGTGAATGCTAGAGGCTCGTGCAGTGTGCGATGTAAGTGGACGTTAAAGAATACCAGATTGTCGAAATTTCCGGAGCCTTCCACTACGGCGTGCCTCATAATGATATCGCGGTTGTGGCACGTGAAACCCCGCATATTATTTCATAGAACAGTCCGGGTCATGTGGGCCTTGCTTTCGTTAAGCAACCGCGATATGTGTGCAACATGACAAGCAAAAACTGGACTGCAATACCTTACCTCTAGAAAAAAGACAGCATCTATTGAAACATGCAGATGCTCAATAAATATTACAGGCAGCGTTATTCGACAGAGTTTATTACTGAGTATCCTGCCAAAGCTTCAGCAATGTGTGTGTGGCTTCCCAGCGTTGGTCCCATTGCTCTGAAAATAGCACGCAACACAGAGAATGGTTCACCGAAGCTCCTTAAAGATACAAGCTTAGATAGCGGGCTATAATAATTGATTACGGTTCACCGAAGTAATTTTAAAGATACTCGCCGAGATAGCACGCGACATCTTCACTATAAACAGGCTATAAAGCGACCCTTATATTACACGTTCCTACTAAGGACCACCTCGCAGGTCTATATACACAGCCTTTGTTCGTTCGTTGCGCGCTTCCGTGTTCTGCAAGCTGCTAACCCAAAAAGACACCCAAGATAAAAAAATATATAGGATAAAACTATGCGTAATTGCAAACAAGGAGACAGGTCCATCAGAGATTACATTGCGACACAGGCGTCATTATCAAGGCCGTGCATAATAACGCAGTAAAAAACGAGGGACTAATTCGCTCTGAGACACTATAACTCGCTACGGAATTGCAATGAGCAAAGCAGAGATATAGAAAGAGAAAACAACAGCTTAAGTGTCGATAAGCCTACCAGAACAAAGAAAAACTACAAAGGAAGTGGTAAACATCCAAAGTATATATATATATATATATATATATATATATATATATGTATATATATATATATATATATATATATATATATATGTATATATATATATATATATATATATATATATATATATATATATATATATATATATATATATATATATATATAAGCTCTCAAGGCGAAGGTTGTGTGTTCTATGGCACAAGATCCCCCCTTCCCCGTCCGCCATTTGGCTGATACCGCCCTCTCGTGGTCATGATTAATGACTCTCCTCATGTGCACATTTAAAAGGAAAGGGACAACTTGATAGCAGGGAGGGAGGAAGCTGGTACTGTGTGCAATTTTCCTTTTCTTTTGCTTTTTGCTCCGCCTCGCACGCGCGCCAGGGGTATATGCACGTACCTACGCGCAAGTGTTGAGCGTATAGGAAAGTGGGCTTGGCTTGACTACGGACTCGCCCGCGAACGCCATCGACTCTCCTTGCCTAGAGGCATGCATTCTCCGCAAGCAACACCCCCCCCCCTACCCTCCTCTTTCTGGTCTTCCTTCACACAGCATTAGGCCTAACGAAAGTTGGGCCAGCCCCCCTCCTTTCCACTTTACCGTATGTTGTTTTGGAAGATGCTAGGAAGTTCCCGGTATTACGGGGAGTGGAATTGGGTGGTCAGCTACGGGAACATAGGTAGGTGAGAAAGGAGGTCTTATTTGGAGGTTATTGACCCATCGGAATAAAAGCAAACAACCAAGATAGAGCCCAGAATTGATACTGTGTCATTTAATTCTTTTTATGCGTATATTTACTTGAATCCGCAGCCTTGCCCAAGGTCTTCGCTGGTGCGGCCAGAAATCTGCAAGATGGTGAGGAACCAGACGTGCGGAATGGCTCGATAGCTCGCTAGCGAGCCAATGGCCAAGCCGGAGCCCCAGGCATATCGCGCGACGCACGGTCGCTAGCTGTGTCGTACGTACTGCGTACGCGTGGCCTTGCGCTATGGTTTAATGCGTGACCGTCCAGGCGGCTGTGCCCCTCCGTGGCTGTGGCTATGGATGTTTACTTGTGTTGGTGTGTGGGCGCGCGCTCATCATCAAACCGTTAGCGCGCGTGCGCAGTGCGGAAAGCTTGTGTTGCTGGAGGCGATGGCGCTCCCTCCTCCTGCCTCCATATTTTAGTAGCAGACGACGGCGTTGAGCGTGAAGCAGACGACATCGAAGCGCACCGACCCTAACGCGCGGAAAGGTTGCAGACGATTTAGAACTCAGTGTGCAGTGATGATGATGATTGTGATGGAGCGGATAATTGTTCGGGAACGAAACTAAACAAAAAGATGGACGTATAGACAGAAGTGTAGCAGAAGTTGTAAGGTGTGTAGGCCTCGCAGAACGTTCCTTCCTCTAACGGTGCAATTTGTTCCGGGTGTTGCTGCAGACGACATTGAAGGCACGTGAAGCTGGCCAATTAAGAGGGAAGGAGGCAGCAGACGACAAGCACTGCTGCCGATGGTAATTGTGACTGAGAAGAGAACGATGTTTCGGCAATAAAAAATAAACTATGAAAAAATGGTAAGTAGTGACGTTTCTAAGTGCACCGTAGAGAAGATTGCTCATTCGAATGTCGCAGTTTCAGGTTCTTAATGCGAAACTGAAGCATACGAAACCGTGGTGCGAGAAGCTGAAAAGCAGACGAAAAACAGAAGAAAGGCAGACGAAAAGCAGACGGCGGTGTGGTTCAAGATGATGGGTGAGATAGATAACAGAGCATCGCCTGCGGCAAAAAAAAAGTATAAAACAGCGAAAGCTTACTCAGTAGGGAATACCTGTGGACACTCCTTGGTCTTGCGTTGCGGTTTGTTTGTGGCATTTATTCTTTTCGTACTGTATTTTTCTTCATTATATCCCTGTGCACGGTTCTCCAAACTGGTCGAGCAGACGGTCGCAGCGAATTGTGTCAGGTAAGTTGTTCGCGTAGTGCACTGTGCGAGGAAGTGGTATAGCAGACGACATTCAGCAGATAGCTCGAATTCTGAGGTGTGGCGAGGTAATTGCACAGGCCTAAAAAACTACGGCGAAAGGCATTTAAGAGTAGTGCGGGTCCAAATGAGGACACTAAATCGAGATCCGAATGAAAGGAATAAGGGTATGGAAAAATACGTGCCGAGTAATAGCGAAACGGGTAAGGAAAAAAATACCGACTCCGATTAGCGATGTAAGGGCACAAACGAGTCATCAAGAGTTTCAAAAATTATCTGTTCTTCTACTTAACCATTCTGTCAAAAGAGCAGGAGAAATAATTGCTTCATATAAGGCAAGTTGGTGAATGGATTTGAGATAAGGAAAGATACATTTAATAACGCAATGCTCAGTAAAGCCCTATGCGCAAGAGAAAACAGGACAACTTAGTTCTCCATGAATGTGCCTTTTAGGTGTGTCTAGTTATTATCAAATACTGTTTGCAGAGGTGTCCATCGGAAAACCTTCCGACGTAATCATGTGCATGGTAATTTGTGAACTTTCGCTGGAACCACTGCTGTTTCCCTATTTGCTCAAGTCGGAATATATAACCTGCATAACTACCACATCGCTATGTTTGTAATGGAACATGCGGTGGCCATTTTTGACGCATGTGCTACCAGCTGAATTATAAAGTTTCAGACGTAAGAAGGACGATCGATACAAAAGCGGTCCACGGCCACGGGACTTCACGAAGTTGTGTGGTATACAGAAAAACGACCTTGGCAATATTTTCGCGTCAGCTAAACAAAAAAGCACCACTAAATTAATTGAAAAAATGTAAGGGAAATTCTCTTCACGCCCGAATGAACACATGACGCTCCCGTCGTTGGCAATTTCCTTCAATTCCCGGTAATTTAAATATGTGTGAACACGCCCATCTGCTCTGCAGGCGTTTTGCAGACGACAAGCAGTAGAAGAAAATGCAAAACATAAATAGCGGACGAATGCATAAAACAGAAAAGAACAGACGACTCCAGGTAATGTCAAGATGTGAACATGCCCTCCTGTTTTGCACGCGTTTTGCAGACGACATAAGCTAGCGATGAGCAGACGGACATGCAAATGTGGGATCCCGTAATAATAAAAAAATGGGCGCACGAACACGAAGGCGTGGTCCGAGATGCCTCGGCAGGGTTGCAACAACCCTGCCGCGAAAAAATTCACGGCGTCGCCACGCTTGAGTGCTCAAGAAAGCTACCGCGCGCGAGAAACAGGTTGCATACGAAAAACGCAACATGCCGTCTGCCGGAGGACGGAGTCAAGCTGACGACGTTAACGGCCATGCTTGTTTCGCTTGGTATATCTTCAGTAGCAGAAGTCGTAGTTGTAGACTAGTAGTTACGAGGCATTCACGGGAGCATACGGAAGTCTATTTTGCTAAGCGAATCTTGTAAGGCATGTATAGCTGCACGGTCGGTTTCGACAGTTATTAATGTCAAGGCGTTTTTTGCGGGTAACCGAGCGGTGCCTTCGGAGAACACGTCCTGATTGATGAAGCGCTTGCAAATGAGGTTGCCGAGCGCGCTGTGGGTGCGCGAAATATAGAATACCTCAGTAGCTGCGGCCAGCGCCAACAAACGGAAACTATAGGCTTAAAGAAAAAAAAGTACTAACATACCTCAACGAACGCGCATGTATCAAGGCGTGTCGGAAGAAGTAGCAGACGATACGCCGACGAAGCAGACGAAATAAGCCAGATAAAACTCATCAACGATGTACCACGGTACTTATAGCCATCGAACACCCGTAATTCCTGTGCCCGAGTGCGTTTTTGCCTGCTTCCTTGTAAAAGGGAGTGCCACGATGCATTTGAGGATAGCTTGCTCATCGGCATAAAGTGGATTCCACCTGGGCGAGTTAGGCCTATAAGAAAGATGCCGACGAACGAAACGATCGATTTTGTGCAGTACCAGCGAGGATGTGGCCTAGAAAGCGAACTCCTGGTTGGCTCAGCGCAAAACTGCGGTAAGTTTAATGCTCCTTTCCATTGAATATGTCTCAAGGAAACAAGTTTTGACGTTTGAAGGAAGCAATATATTGTGAACGAAGTCTGCTGCAAGTCTGCTATACAGTGCTTTAACATATGCAGAAAAATAAAAGCAGAAGTTAAAAAAGCGGCCTTGATCTCACGAAGGCGCCGGCCTAGAACAGGTACCATAACGTTCTTTGACCCAAAAACACGCATGCGCACTGACTAACGTTAAAGCGTCAAGAGCGCTTCAAACGAAACATGACTGCGAAGAAAAAAAGTACAGTGGCGTAAAAACAACTTCCACAGGCGACAGTGTTTACAGCCGCTATGCACCGCCCTGTTGCACGACATACCATCACAGTCAACACACCATCATCGGGAACCAGCCGAACTCATGCGCTGCAGCGCAGATGGTGCGCTAACGTTCGGCTCAGCTATGTAAAGCCACCGAACAGGATGACGTTGAATTCCGACGGACATCGTGATCTAGATCAGCTAAAAGCGTGTACCGTTCGCCGAGCTAATCTCTCTTTCCACAGGTTTTAAATGCGTGTGTGTTGAGCACAGTTGTTTTCTTCCAGTTCGCCAAGACGCGAAGCGGTCTGTACCATGACCATCGTCGCGCTAGTATGAAATGCAGAAATTTGGATAGACTTGAAGATTAGTCAATTCCTCCACCTCTGTTCTTTCATTCTATCTCTGTCTTTCTTTCTAGACAGACACAGTGACAAATGGATAGATATACACACGAATGACGATGATAGATATACACACAATGACAGATGGATAGATAAACAGATAAGTGACATGTAGACAGATAGTAAATAAACAGTGACAGATGTAGAGATAGATAGACACAGTGACAGATGTACGAATAGAAAGACTGACAGACAGTATCAGACAGACAGACAGATAGATAGATAGATAGATAGATAGATAGATAGATAGATAGATAGATAGATAGATAGATAGATAGATAGATAGATAGATAGATAGATAGATAGATAGATAGATAGATAGATAGATAGATAGATAGGTCCAATCTATGTGAACGCAACCTATTTTGACGTTAACGCTGTGTCGCCGCTTTTTGCTTACTTTCATGAGTGATATACCTCTGCACTCGTCTCGCTTCATAAGAGCGGCCTCTTCACAATCCTAAGACTAATCTGCCAGTCCACCACAACTCGTTATTTAACCTGTCTCCCTATATGAGGTGGTGCAATGCGCGACACAGCGCAGGAATGGTTCTTTTCAATTACCATCGCGAAGTCTTATACGATCGGCACAGGAACCGCGGAAGATGCACTAAAGGCGTACCCCAACATTCAGTTGATACAAGGCGCAAACACCTCTCTTTAGCTCCTGTATTTCTTGCTGGTATAAGCGTCTCGAAATTAAATGTTCCTATTCACTTATTTTCGGGTACCCGAACATTCATCTGCGCAGCGAAACGAAGGTGCGGCAGCCCAGTATCTGTAGAGTCACGCGCGGTCTGGGCGTTAATCGACTTGGCCTGCCCTGACCGGAAGACGGATGCTTTCCCGCATATTACGACACGAAAGAAAAAAAAACATCCTACAATCTGAGCACCCAATACTGTACAGAAAAGAAATAACGAGACGCTCGCTGTTGTTGGCCCGTCCTCCAGAATGCGTGGCCCATAACAAAGGCCCAACAACAAAACGCCCGCATATAAGAGGCCTGAGAAGCAGCGAAGCTTGTAAACGAGAAAGCAGCAGATACACGCCAGTGAAAGGTGTAATATCCGGTACGCGTAAACAGCTGCGGGCGCCCATCCCAGAAACAGCGGGACGTCTACAGCTCCTTCCGTAGCCGGCCTTGTTAATTAAACAGCACCCAAGACACCGTAAAGGATGAGGTTATAGCTGCGTAGTACAGTGAAACGCGTACTAAAGAACGTACGCTACACAACACCCCCTGGATGCGTATGTGCGCGGGAAGGATTCACACAGGCGGCAGCGTGGCAAACGCGTAATGTGTAGCGTCAGAGCGACAGCGGCGAACCGAGGCGAATTTTCGTCGAGGTCGCGGTCACGTGACGCCGTCAAGGTTGCCTGCCCTCGGCCTTCCTTACCCGCCTTGTCTGGATCAACGCTCTCCTATGAGAAGGCATCGTGTGATGCCGGGCATTTAGATCATACTCGCGTGGTGTGTTGATTACGCGGAAGCGGCTCGGCTTGGCTGTTCTGAGACTTATTATGCGTAGAGAAAGAACAGTGTTACACCACGTTGGTGTACGAGCTTGTTGTGATGGGCTTGGACGGGTAAATAAATGGAGGTTCCTCTGTCCGTCAGGCAACTGAGAAGTGTGAGGCGGTACGGGTGATGAAGCGGCGATATCACGCTTAAAGCAGAGGTGCTTAAACTTATACCTCTCGTTTAGCCGTCATCTGGCCATCTTTTATATGCTTGTCTAGATGCGTTCTAGTTCTCGCCACGTGCATTCTTGTGTGTTGTAGTACAGAGCGATGCGTGCAGAGCAAAACAAGACAAGACAGACGAAAAGCACGTGCCCTCGACTTTTACTAGTCCCGTGGTCTTGTTTCAGGCTGCAATAGTTAATATATATTATTGAAATCTGGCTAGCCCCATCCACTGCCCTTCCTGTCTTTGTTCTTTTTTTATATGTTCGGCAAAACTATGCAGAAAAAGACGCGTCTAAAGAAACGGCTATTTTGTTATGCTCGTAGTCATGTTCTAGCCGTCTTCTAGATGTGTTCTTGACATTTTGGCCATGCCTTTTTCCCTTTTCTTTCCTTGTCTATGTGCTTGAATGAGGGGAGGAGGATTTTCGAGACCACGCAGAGGAATGCGTAACAAACAGTTATTTTCTTATACTGCCATGCTCGCTGTTATATTTCATCTTTTCGGGAGATTTGGCTAACATTTGAACGTACGACCGAAAGAGGCGTGCCTCAAGTGACTGCGACTGCGTAATACAGCCAGTAAAAGCGGGTAGACCAAGAAATATTTGTGTTACTGAGTGCTTATCTACATGCGCTGCGATCTCTCCGGCATCGATCTGGGCCATTTTTATTTCAAAGCACAGTTCTAATGTTCACTTGGAATTTCACTGGTTGATTAATCCATTCATTCATTCATCAACGGGATTCCTTTGGGCACAGTGGGAAAGTCCCTATCTGCCTGGAATCTCAGTTGCGGCAGTTGCGTGTTCCTGCATTTTTGCTCTCAAGTTGGTAATCTCGAATTGCTCACTTTCTCGGCAACGTCTCTGCGCAGAGTATATTATCAGTGGGCACGAATGGAAAGTGAACATATCACGAGGCAACGCGGTCATCTTAGGGATCGCGCAAGTCGTAATGGACTGTCGAGAAAATAAGGCACGAACGCTTTAGCGCAAGAATCCGCCACACGCGCCCAGTCGAGCCAATCCGAGAGCCGGTCGCGAGCACGATCACGAAGAGCAGACGACACGACCGCAATCGCAAGGCCCGATTGGATTGCAGACGAGAGTTCCAAGGCTACGGCTTGGCCTACGGCCACCACGCACGTTGTCGACATTCTTCGTGGCAGAAGCGCGCACTGAAGAAGCAGAGCGGAGAGTTGGAGGTGGAGAAAAACAAAATGAACAATGGAAAGATCTTTCGTGACGCACGGATTGATGGAACCATTATGTTTCGCGCGGGCATGTGCTGCGAGGAGGCGGTGGCGTCCTGATGATGTAATGAGCGCGGAGTTAGAACAGCGTGCGCATCCGGTGCGACACAGGGCACTCCGGGAGGGTCGGCGTCTGCTACATAAACGTGGCGGCCATGTTGTTGGTCGTTGCGTCGTCTGCTATCTGGCTGCATGTGGGGGCGGTGGGAGCGTATATCGTCTGGAAGGTGAGCCGCTCCACGTCGTGACCTGCCACCTAAGCGATCCGCGGGTTGAAATATGAGCGCCCCCTACAAAAGACATTAGGTTGCGGCTGCGCGTGAAGCAAAGATGCGAACGATATGGGACCTCTGGCCTGCCAGCGGCACTATGCTATGCGCTATCGATGCGGAAAACGAAAGTGCGAGAAAAAAAAATGCGACTTCCAATGTCGAAACAAAAGTGGCGATTGGTTGAGGGCGAGGTCAGCGCCACTTGGCAGTTGCAGATGTCTTCATTTTGCACCGTCTGTAACGCGAAATATGCTTCGCGCCACCGCGCGGTTTGTGGAGGTGTTAGTGCGATGTCAAAGATCAGAACGATGAAACGGGGGGGGGGGGGTGAGAGAACAAAAGGAAACATGCGTTCAGTCGTTTGCAATCAAGCGAACGCTGGCGCTTCCTCTTTTCAAGAAGTGGTTTGAAACAAAAGCGGCCAGTGCCGGGACTTCTTGCGTGGTGGAAGCGTTTCTTTGATCCGTACGTATTGCATCGCGTGTCAAGGTTCACAGGAAGATGCTTGGAAATCCAGTTGCTCTAAGAGAAACTTGAGCTGGGGCGCATCCTTTGAAAGCCAACTGTGGAAGTGTGTGAATAGGCTCTACCTGGATCCTTTAAAAATTTGTACAGAGCTTGGGAGCACTTTAGTGACGATCGTTTCATAAACGTTTGAGATCCGTAGCCTATAGAAGTACGTTTATCTTTCATACTTTGTCTAATGAGTATGTAAGTTTGGTGCACAAACACAACCTCACAACGACGGCTTGACAAGTGCTTATAGAAACCTAATCTCCCACCTATGACGCTAAGTAACTTACACCACGTAACACCTGTAATTCTCTGGTACATACATAGCTGCTGTGTACCACGCTGTAGAACCATGTGTGTGTGTATACCTCTTCTGGGTTTCTACCGTCTGACGTCGCCAAGACGACTGCAGACTGGTTGTAAGTGGTGTTCCTCGGTCAGAAGCCGAGGTCCTACGCACGAATGATGATGACGACCTAAATGAAAAAGCTTAACGTCGACTACCCCACTCGAGAAGCTCGGAATTCAAGACCAACTTGTTCAAAGAATACGCGGCGCCTGCGATTCCTCCAGAACAAACTGGTTACCGAAAACTACTTGTCATACATTACCGCCTGGACTGTACACACACATGAATAATACACGATCGATGAGTCATACTTTGCTGAGCTCGTTTCAGGGTTGCCCGCGTGCAGTATTCGCGGGAAGAATTAAGCGACGAGCGCGCCTAAGTTTGCATACAAAACAAAAAGTCCCGTCTTCGTAGGCCTGCAACTATATAGGCATGCATCGCTAAGCTTTTGCCCTAGAAGGCATCGTTGGCCTTTCGCTGCTGCACGTACGCGGGCCATGGCTTCGTGACGCTATGCGACGCCGGAGGCGGTTTTCCTTTCATTCCACCGCGCTCGAAGAAAGAAATCATCAATTACGCCGGCTTTCTAATTACAGACGAACGGGGGGTGGGAGAAGCAAGCTGGCGGCACGTTCACGTTCGCGGCTACCGCGCCACCTAGCAGTCGTCACTCATCACCGCTTCGGATCAGGGCGAAGGGGTGTTCTTCCCCGCCTTGCCATTATTTCGCTTCCTTTTCTTTATCTTTTTCTTACGTTAGCTCCCTCTGGAGCCCGTGTTACGCCTTATCGAACGTCCTCGCTGAATACGCTTTCGAACGAAGCGTTCGGCCCACAAATCTGGTAAAGGCGTCGTCCCTGCAAGCTAGTGATGCGGCAGTGGCTTAATTCTAAGCGATGCGCGCCGACGCCTGGCACGCCACCTTGTGGATGCCTCGAATATGTTTAGAGGGTTGAATGACCCTTTAGCCGGCGCCAGTGGGAATTTAAAGAAAGCTCGCGTCGCGCGTGGAATTCACGTGGCCCGCATCAAAGGTGCTATACCATAGTACGATCTGAGCACAGTAGTGGCGCTGTTGAGACCAAATTCCACAAAGTGCCTGTTGTCCAATTCCGCAATGTTTGTGTTTGTAGCCAATCAGACTGATTGCATGCACGTAGCCATGAGTGTGGATGAATTTTATAGTTTTCATAGACGTTTTTCCATCAGCCCCGAGAGAAATGGAATCGTATTCATTCCTACCTGGTCTTTGTCTGAGCTAAACCAAAGCCTGTAGCAGCGTAAGATTGCGCAAAAGGTCAACTAATGTTATATTAATGAAAAATGGCCTTAAGCGCACCAGTAATGTTTGAGCACATCTTCACCAAAGCTCTATGCTGTTCATCTTGACATTCCACGACACATTATTAAGCTGTTAGAATTACCATCAGCGACAAATTCGAAAGTTTATTTGTGTTCTAATGTCTTTATCGTCCTTCAACAAGCCAATATGCATAGAACACCTTGGTAAACGAAGATTAAGCGTAAGGCAGAGACGATAGCAATATCACACCGCGGCAGGAAGTCATCTTGCTTCGCATTCATCAATACGTCGACAAAAATAGATAAAATGCACTCAACACCATTCCCCGAGATGACAAAAGGTTGTGTACATAAGGTCAGAAACAACGACTTCGTCAGCGTTATACTTGGACAATGACCTTCTCAGCAGCAAGGAGGACCTGTCCTTCTGTCATTATTTTCCCGAACTCCTTCCGTGTAGTTGAGCTTTCGGGTGACAGGTTCTCTAAATAGTATCAACTACGACCCGTGAAAGGCCTAGCCGCCATTACCACGTATATTTCCATCTGCTATAGCTATCGTCTGTTACCGCGCTACCTAGCAGATGACGCTACGAGACTGGTGGCTATAACGAGACGGTGGCGCTTTCGCACACGATGGAACCCTGCGCACAGAAGCCCTTGTCTCACGTGACAGCTAGGTGTCACGAGGTGGGCAAAGCGCCGACAAAGGCCTAGCTGTCGTCTTCTCGTGTTCTAAGCCTTTCTCTTTTTTTGCTCGCCGAGCGCAACGCAGACGACCGTTCCATCACGGCAGCGTTGCGAAGCGATTGAGAGGTGAAAGGGCGAACAAGGCGTGAACGAAGCAAGATAAACAAAAACGGAGGACAGATAAAACCAAACAAAGGACCCTTACGCTGGATAAACTGCAGTAGCGGTAATTCGTGTTGCGCCGGAACGCCACGGCGCGGCGATCCATAATTCAAAACTGCAGACGGCCAGCAAAAGTGACGTTTCTGGTACGCGCCATCGAAAGGGAATGGCTGATTGCCGAGTAGGCCTAAGTGTGTCGCCTGCCCACGCGTTCACAGACGCGCGCTCCTGTCCATGTCCCCGCCTGTGTAGTAAGCACGTACGTCACACACACGCCCAACACGCCAGACAAACACAAAGCCAAGCCGAGCCGGAGCTCGGGGCGGTGCCGATAGGAACGGTCAACGCATTAGGGCTGCCTGTAAGAGACGAAAAACACACAGAGACTCTGAGAAGCAGACGAAAAGCGTGTTAGAAGCAGACGATAAAGCATGGCTTGACAGAGCGAAGGGTCAGCAGTGTGTGTGTGGGTATTGGAGGCAGAGGCGGAAGTGTGTCCGGCCGTTCGTTTGGATTAACGGTCGCACCGAGGGCGCTGAGACAGCTAGCAATTGCAAACGTCGCTTTCTAAGTATTATTATATCATTCGCTCTGGACTTTACGCTTTCATCTCACGTCTGGGCGCCATGTCCAAATGTACGTCAAGTGTCGATGCTTCCAGACTGCACACCTGTGGCCAATTGTCTGTTCTTCAGTTTTTTTCTCGCACGAAATCATGCTGTCACATCATGAGTTAGTCGTCCCATTCCTGTTGATTTCGCACACCTTGGTGTTAAATTGTTAATTCTGAAGAAATTAAGAACAATGCTACAAAAAACCACTAGGCATATCATATTTATTATTTATTTATCAAATACCCTCAGTGCCTTCATAGGCGTTACAGTGGGGGGGGGGGGATACATAAAGTGCATAATACAAAATTACAGGTTACATGCGTAGACAGAAAAACATGATCATAACTATACATCACAACATGGTTATATCTATACAATAACATCATGGAGCGCCTGGACAAACGCTGCATTTGAACTTATCCTCGCAATATCTGATGGTAGCCGATTCCAGGCTGTAATTGTACTGGGAAAAAAGGACTTTTATACATGGCAGTTCTACAGAATATATCTTTTTTTTTATCTTTTCTTTTTGATTATTAGCCATTGGACAAATGTCACCGTATTTGGTAATAGCGGAAGAAGGATATCCCCCAGGCCTTTCTGAGTGAGCAAAAGATTATAATCAAGAAAGAAAGTGAAAACATAATGAAGCAAAAGAGGAAAGGAACAAAAAAGCAAGAGGGATGGATCAAAAGAGGGCTAGAAACAGCACCTAACACTAGTATCAAACTAAAAAGTGCAGAAGGTGAATTGAAAAAATAGATGGCCAGCACATGGTTTGCATACGTACAAGCAATCTTAACTCATTGAGAAACGAGTTACATATGAAAAGATGAAAAACCTTTGGACAGGGGGCGTCACTGGCGCCAACGTTTCGACATGTGGTCTTGTCTTGTTCAAGACTGCAACTGCCTTGAAGAGCAGAAGACCACTTTATTGCCGAAACGTTGGCTTCAGCTACACCTCCTGTCCAAATATTTTTCATTTCTGCACGACTCCATCTCCCGAACTGACATAGCAAAAGGCATGAAATGTTCTGCAGAGGCACAAACAACATTCGGCTATTCGGGAACAGCAGCGCAAGTTTTTGACAATGGTGTCAGCTAGCTTCCTCAGAACGGACATCAACATACAATTTTGTTCTCATTTCTTCCCAAAGTCTGGACCAAGTAATATTGCATTAAACATTCAGGACCGTAAGGTGTGGTGCTTCATCGAAATCTGAGCGAGAGCAGAGCATCTCGGTATGCACAAAACCTTGCTGAGATTCTAAGCGAAATAAGCGCGTCCCTGTATATGCGATGGTATGCTATATATTTCGCTTATTGCTGGAAACGCGGAGATCGTTCACGTACGCAGAACATGCATACATATGCAGAACAGAAGGCGCGCGCTGTCCGTCAATCCCCTTTTCCTGCAGTAGTGAGATCGAAGATCTATACGGGTTACACCGGAAGTTTATGGGACAGACAAGGTACTTTCTCGTTCTAAGCAAACTACTTCTAGGCTCATCTCAAGTCACGTTTCCTTCCTGTACAAAAGTTTTTGTTTGCTATGCTATATTATCATGTGACATTGTCATTACCAGACTTTTTATTCATTGTCAGTTTCTTCCTCAACGTCACTTTTCCGATTTCAAATTCAAATGTCAAACTTTTCAAATTTTCAACGTCGACATGACTTGTGTGTGAGAACAAAACAGTACGTTGCATGTGCCAACTTTACTGCAGCGTCGTGATGTTACCTTGTGTTGTACAAGGTAACGAAAACCCATGCTGTACGTCCCACCTATCCTATTCAACAGCAACAGGAGTAGTAGGCGGCGCAGTAACTCTACGCCAACGTATCCTTCTATCGCGTCGATAAAAACGACTTACACGGTAAGCTGAATGCGCCCAGCGCGTGAGTATATATTGGCTTCGAACGCTCCTATAAAAGTAATGGTTTTCTCATTTCTTCGTTTTTCTTTCTACAGCATTACACTATTTTTTTACGGGCAACACGACTGTGGCCGAACCTACGCCGACTTCCAGTGGACGTAAGTGCGCTGAGCACCTTTAAAGCAAACTCACTCTCTCGATCACTTTAAGGCGCGAGCGAGAAAATTTACTGCCTGCTCCGAAAGATTGCAGGCCTGATAAGGATTCCCATTCAAGCTTTTCTTTTTCTTCGTTGAACTGATTTCGTATTTAAGTGTTGCCAACATGCCCGCGAAAGAAACAACTCGTGAAGTTGAACGTGATCAGTAGTAAAGACAGGCTTACTTGGAACGATCGTTTAAAATGACGCAATGGCTTCTTCTGTCACCTTTTTATAGTTGTTAGCCCTACAAAGGTGACCACGCCTTGAAACGCCCACTCCGTTTTTTTCGCGGGAACGCCCTTAATGTGAGAAACAGAAGCAGTGCTGACTTTTATGGTGCGAGCACGTATGGATTTAGAGTCGCCTTGGAGTCGTTTGTGAGTCGAATAACAAGTAAGCTCTTCGGCTGTGTTCGTCTGAGCTCTCACAGACTGGGCTCAGTCATTTGCATGGGAAACAATTACGTACTGCAGGCGGCATGAATGGAGACATATTTTCAATCGCTTAAGGCACCTGAGCACGCCTTTTTTTAAACGTATAGTAGACTAAACTTCACAGTCTGTAATGTTCCCTCGTGAGTGTATCGTCAGATATTAGCATATACTGCGACACTTCGTTTTGTATTCAGTTCTTCCTCAAGGTCTACAAAGCCTCAGGTGGTTTCAACGAAAGAAGGCAATTAATTTTGTACTATAATACACGAGAGCCATATGTAATGCAGGGATGCAAGGTGGGAGTGAAATGCAAAAAAAAAAACCTGTACGCTGGTTTAGGTGCATGTTAAAGAAACCCATGCGGTCAAAATTAACGCTGAGTCCAATATATAGTCGGTTGAAAACTAAGGATAAGTATAAGCTCCGCCAACAGCCTTCACTGTCCCGCCCACAGTAAATTTACATAAATGTCTTATCCAATCGCATTTGCTCATTTCTGTGACGTCACATACCTGTCGCTTATTTCAGTTAGGTGATATTACCATAAAGGCCCACGTTCATGTCGCTAGTTTTCGGTCGAGAACTTAAACGTCCTGCCAAGTGACAGCAAAGATGGCCATGTCACTATTATTTTAAGTAAGGACGACAAACTTTTATTTCTTAATGTAGTACTTACATTAGCAACGAAAACGTACTTTAGAACGGAAACGATATAGCAGGACTCTTGCACAGATGAATGACAGGCGTGCCAGAGTTCCGGGGGCGTAGATTGTAACCGACTATATTACTGCATAGCTGCTTCGCAATCATATCGCGCTTTTGGCACGTAAAATCCCGGAGTTTGACATTTTTTATTACAGCGCGGTGGCATAGAAGTTTTGGCAAATCGCCATGTCCTGTAAGCACAATGCTCGCTTAACTTCCATACTATGCAGTTTCCATAGGCACCAGCGCTACATTTTCCCCCTAGAGTTCTCTCTGGGAAACACTGCAGTGTGAAACTGAGTAGTGCTAAGGGCCTCCGATGTGTCGAAAATACGTAATGGAAGTTACTACTTGACGGCCGCAGTGCTAACACGGAAGTTATATAGCCTTAAAACCCAACATTAAAGCCATACGCGGCACTTTCGGGTTCAGTAGGCGCATCTACTAAAGTATAGTGGAGCAACTGATCTGCGGCTCTGCGCAAAAGCACGCATGCCACATATCGTTTGCACCGCAACAAAACAAACACAGAAAGCGCCGCTTTGCGGCACAGCGGTGCGGCGGCCACATAGGCTCATAGAGAACGTACCGCCGTCGGCTTCGATTTCCGTCTGCTACAAAGGCCACCGCGCCGTCGGTCAGAGACCGGTAAATTATGGCTCTTACATCGCAAAAAAAGGAAAATAACTGCTATCCCGCGATCCGTCTGCAAAGGTCGCGCATGCGCCCCTCTTTCCTGACGCGTGTAGAACACGGTAGAGGAAACGAAGTAAGGAAATGCGCGAACAAAGGAAGCAAAACCGAATGGAAGGAACGCAAAAGTCCACCCCATCTTCACTTATTTCTCTACACGCGTACGTACAATCAGGCAGACGATATGGCCTGTAAGGAACAGACGAACGTGCGGAATGGCTCCAGCGCTACCAGACCATGCTACAGCAGATGATACGGCGGCAGAAACAGACGAAACGTGCGGTACTCGAATCCCTCGATGCGCTAGCAGACGACGCATAGCGGAGGCGGCGTGCGGTGCGCAGTAGAAACTACCGGAGGCCGCTCGGTCAGAGAGCCATTATCCGGAGGCAACCGCCCAATCTTCTGAAAGCTCTTTGGTTATTTTGTTATTCTCCGTTTGGGATAAAATAACGGTGCTTTGGCACGTTGGGAGACGGGAACACTGTTTGCGGAAGTTATTTTCTCGATGGAAGGGCGAAGAATTTTATAAGATAAACGTAGCTTGACTTCGTTCAGAGGCAGGGTTAAAGAACGCTTCATGAACAGCAAGCACTATTCCGTCGACGATCGTGTCGTAACCCTGGCGTTCCCTGTGTTTTCTTGGCCATGGAACTTCCCCTTTCGTGCAGGGTCAGACTCGAATAGGTTTTACAAAATATTTGCTAGAGCGAAAATTATGCATAGAAAGGGAAGCCAGATGTCCGCCACCTTACGATGGGCACGATAAAACGATCCCGAACAGCGAGAAGAAGTAGCGTTTTTCTCTCACGCTCTGCGATTTTTATGTGGTTACTCTTTCCGCACAGACACTGCTCGACGAGTGCCTTGTTGTTACTAGTTTCACTATTGAGAAACCTGAAAGACTTGGCAAACTTTATTCAGATCATGTCATCAGTACCGACACCTCGATATCTACTTTCATCGGGAACAACTCCATCTTTAAGCGAGAACGACACCACAAGTTCATGCTTCCAGGATAAAGTAGGGGCAAGCGCTGGCTTCAGCTTTGCCAAGAAGGTGTTGCGAGAGCTTCCACTCCAGAATGTTTCTCTAAAACCCCCTTGGTCACACTAAAACGTATCAACGTTGGGACAGCTCACCGCTATCGTATAGTATTCATGCCACTTTTTAAGTAGCTTACTGCTTTCGTTGAGGAGAGCTCTTAGTACTCTACGCATAGAGAAATATACTTTCGTAAGAAAGGCCACTCAAGGCATTTCACGGGCGAGCGAGTAAAGGGTATTAAGCTGCGCCGTACCACTTCGCGGTTGTCACTGTTTTGCCAGCGTTACTATTGCCTGAACCAGACTCGACATTGAGGTGCCGCTCTATCAATGACGTCATGCGTCACGTTTCACCTCTCGATCTCGGTAGCTTTTAGTCTGCACTGAAAATGAAGGTGCAATTGGAATCTTCAACCATATAGTTTCATTAAGAGACTCTAGAGGTAAATCTGGCGCTAGTGTATATGGAAGCTGCAACGCATGACGCTTCAGCCAGCATGGGAATGATAGTACATATGGATTTGCCTGAGCTTCGTCCTTTCGGCTCCCTGTGGCCCCATGTGGCCTGCAGCAGCTTTGTCGCAAGACGCCAAAATTCAGCAGTGCCACTTCACCACGTGTACCCGTTTAGGCTGACCGATTCGAATCAGCGCACGAGGTTCACAACGAGTCGTTATTTTATGCAAAACAAAAGTCAAAACAACAATCAACAGAGCCACAAGTGCGTTTCAAGCCCCAAGCACGAAGTCTAGGCAAATCCATCCTTCAAATAGTGGCTGAACGATCGCAGCACCACAGTACCCCCTAGTAAATACTGTTCATATAGTAATAATTCTTGGGTTTTACCGTTCTAAAACCAGGATATGATTATGAGGGACGCCGTAGTGGAGATCTTCGGAAATTTCTACCACACGGGCATCTTTAATGTGCTCCGAAATCTATGCTACGCAGGCCTCAAGCATTTTCGCCTCCATCGAAAATGTAGTAAAAATTGTTGGAAACTCCGTGTCGTCAACTGTCAGTACTGGTTTACACAGGCTAATGTTGGCTAGTGTTGTCTAAATAATGGTCAATTCAGAGCAGTGTTAGCTGACGGCGGTTAAATGATGACTGATGCTGAATAGCGTTGACTGAGCTGCTTGCAAATGTGCACCAGTGTTAACACGCGGTCGTTCAAACTAAAGTCCCTAGATTTCCGAACTTTACTTCGAACCCCTAGTATTGGTTTCTGTAAACCCCCGGCTTACTTCCTTCGAAATACTTCGCATTTAAAGTACTGACAAGATTTTGGGGCATCGCAAAAGGGACATTTTTCATTTTGCATGCAGTGCTAGCGCTCTCCACACACCGAAGCCAGGAAACTCGCATAAAATACTTTAGTTTGAATGTAAAGTATTCTTCGCTCAGGAGCTGCAAGCCAGCCCCATCGCAACAGACATTATCACAACGAGTCAACACACTTCGCTGGGTTTGCGAACTGTACGTACTGCATCAAGCCGAAATCGATGTCGGTGTCGCCGGAGGACAATTCCCTCATCGTTATTTACGTGCAGCTTACAGAGCTGATGTTAGTGCGTCACGAGTTGCAATCCCCAAGGGACTAAGACCTACGCCAGTCTGTGTTAACACGTCACTGTGAAAGCGCCCCCTCTATATCGAAACAGAAATCGGTTCTTTAAGGCAGCGGTATTAAAAATATAGTCAATGCGTTCCGAGGCATCACGATATTGTTTTAGGGTTCTCGACCTTGGTGTTTTTATGTGGAGTAATAGTACGAAAATTTGTAAAATTTGGGTCAGTACTCCTTTAAGAAATGCCGAAACAATGCGAGGAACAGCAAGAGACGAGCAGCCCAGCGGCAGACTTCAACGATAACCTTTTGTAAGCGTGCCACGTATTTGAGTCAGACTCCCCAGGCCGTGGGACGAATGGCAAATTAAACGAGCCGTTAATGAGGTCGTTTCCGCCACCCACTGCGAGCCCGTGGACCATATATACACGTAGATGTATACACCTCCCGTTGCGTTTCCGCGATTAGCGTTACCGCTCCGCACCGGCACACTTCCTGGTCGGCAATGATCTTGAACTTGCGCCACATTTCTCACGAGGCGTGCGGAAAAAAAAAGGGGGGGGGGGGTCCGAAAAATCGCCAAAAGAAAGAAAATGAAGAAAAAGAAGGCAGGGTAGGCTCATTTAAGAAGAAACACGCCACTGTGTTTCCTCCTCCAACAAATTTGAGAGCCGACACAGTTTCCAGGCTTTTGAAAAAAATATTGTTTCTGGACATGGTCTGTTAAAGTTCGCTACGTTAGAGTTACGATGGAGGATGAAGCTGCATTAGGGGGTTCGAGACGCTTGTTCTCAAGCGTCTCCACACTAACCTAACCTAACTATAGCACAGGGAGGAGGGGGGGCGCCCCCTCTAATCACCTAAGGGGGGGGGCGAAGTCTGCCCAACTCTTTTACTCAGTAGGAGCTGTCCCGTCATTGCTTAAAGAGCAATGTTATGGCCACGCAGGTGTTTGACGATAATGGCAGCCGAAGGCCCCTGATGTTGCATTCCGAGAACTGTTCCCTTCCCATCGTCACGGAAGCCAGGGACCAAAGGCAGGCCACTGTGAGAACCATGTCATCGCTTCATTCAATTCTTTTTTCATTCTCTGTGAAGCATGTTGTCTTTCGGACTCGAGCAACCGGGAAGTGGGGGGGGGGGGGGCGCTGCGTTGAACCTTCGCACATCCCCCCTTATAAGGATCCCTGCGCACGTCCCTATCGAAAATTCTCATAAGACACATGTGCCTCGTATCCAATGATCTCGTATGCACACATATGAATCATATGCGTGCTCGTATAATCATACGAGATTATTGGATATGTGTCATACGTGTCATATGAGATTTTTGGAACTGTTATGTACTGTCGAGCCAGGTTAAGTTAGGTTCATAGGCGTACGCCTACGAACCTAACTTAACCTGGATCGACAGTACATAACCCTTCAAAGCAACGATACCCAGGAGGGGACAATCCGCCTTTTCAACGGGCCACGGCGCATGCGCCATTCCCCTAGCGGAAAAGGCGCGAAAGGTTTTGGTATGGTCTCCGCACGCCGCTCGATCTAGGTGGCTTTTATTCCGGCGATCACGTTCGCCCCGGATCACCACTCAAAGCTCCGTCCCACTACGGAAATCTACCAAAACAGCAGAGGGCAGCACAGAAAAATGAAAAAGGCGCATTGACAACACAGATTTCGCTAATTAACATTGAGGAGTTACTACTAATAGTGTCGGTCTGTACAATCATAATAATTTCTGAGCTTTCGCGTGCTAAAACCACGATATGATTATGAGGCACGCCGTAGAGGAGGAGTCCGTAATAATTTCCACCATCTCGGCTTCTTTAGCGTGGACATAAATCCAAGTAATTCTAAAATTTTACGCCCATCGAAATGCGACCGCCGCAGACGGGATCGAACCTTCGCCATGCGGGTCAGCATGCAGCGGAGCACAGTGGCCAGAGTATCACCGCAGCGGATGTAGAATCGTGCATTAAGTTTGTCTATCAGAACAAAAGTTGCCTTAACCGCCATATTTATTGCCCACACAAAGAGAGAATACACAAAAAGGCAATATAATGTACGTACAGACCAAGAGGTGGGGCCATCTTATTGTAAAACAAGATGGATGGCCTCGATAACCTCAGTGCATGCTGTGACGTCAGCGTGCTCCACTTTGTCGTGAGACACGGAGCTTTCCCTAAGGTAGAGCGCTTCACCGTGTTGGCTGTACAGCAAAATGGCGGCTTCAATGACGTCAACGGATATACATTATAGCTTTAGCTACGCAAACGCTGACCAACCAATCAACGTGTGTGTACCGGAAACGTGTTTCGAGCTACTCTCTGGAGCAGACGACGCGCGAGGGTTCAAATTTTTCACGCCGTCTGCTCGCGTAGCCAGCGAGCAGACGATACTCAATGAGCAGGCAGGGCCGCAAATGGACGGCACCGGGCGAAGTCACGTGGACCGTGACGACCGTTAACAAGAGATGTACAAAACAAGGGCAAATAAAAAAGCAGACGATAGAGCTGCGCAAGACGAAGGCAAAAACCGAAATTTAAGAAACAAGGAAACAAAATGGCAGCATGCGTGACCGTTTCAACGTAAAGCGAGGAAAAAACTGAAAAAGTACCGCAAGAGAGAAGAACACGAGTGTATAGTGTACGTGTGGATGGATGAGTAGTGCAGAAGCGTGCATTCAAGGCGCAGGAGACGCGGGCTTACCCACCTTCCTTAAGCCTAAAACGTTTCGCTCCTACCTACAGCTCTTTCGTCGTCTATGCTATGCGTTTCGTGTATTCCATTCGCCGCTGGCGAGGATGTACAACGCATTGTGCCGACGTAGAGTTCACGCGTACTTCGCACCGCCATCCCCTCCTACCCCCAGCGGAGCTTTTGTGTTGAACAGAAGGCACGCTTCCTCAAACGTAATTGCAACGAATTCAGAGAGCTGAATCGCCGTGCACTAGAGTTCTTTTTTTTTCTTAAATAGAAAAATAACGTTCGTCTTCTTTCCTAATCCCTCTCATGCGGAGATGCGGTGTCGTTTATACTCCGCCAGTCTATTTCTCTTGTTTTTTTATTATATTGTGCCTTCTTTTTCTTCACGAAAGCGCTGTATGCGACTATCTGGCCTCACTCAGACCCAGTGGCTCGGTGATGCT